>NC_143542.1:4635275-4795275 GCF_031878675.1 Megascapheus bottae | reverse complement strand
AGGGGGAGGAGGAGGAAGAGGAGGGGGAGGAGGAGGAAGAGGAGGAGGAGGAGAAGGAGAAGGAGAAGGAGAAGAAGAAGAAGAAGAAGAAGAAGAAGAAGAAGAAGAAGAAGAAGAAGAAGAGGAAGAGGAAGAGGAGGAAGAAGAAGAAAAGAAAGAAAGACCCTGTGCGTCTTTCGCTGGGCCAGCGGGAATCCTGTCCCCCTCCCAGGCCTGGCAGCTGGCTGTGTTGTAGATGGAGCCCTGCTGAGGTGTTTCCCGTCCTGGTCTCGCCTCTGAGTGGCTGGGGTTACAGACGTGCCCTCTGCCCATCGCTGGGCGTCCAGCCCCAAGCTCCCCAACCTGGGCGTCTGGGCAGGGGCAGCCTGCGCCACGTCCCTTGGCCATTGGGGGGCTCCCGTGTCCAGCCCCTGTGGGAGCAGCCACGCGGGAACCCGGGAGCCGGGCCCCTCCCCAAGGCCCTGGACCCCCATCCAGCCTCCAGCCCTGGAGCCTGGGAGGGAGGAGGCCCTGGTTCACTCACCCGGGGGTCCAGGGGGCCCGCGGGGCCCCGGGATGCCGGCCAGCACGGCATCCACCACCTCAGGCTCAGGCTGCAAGTCTCCATCTGCGGGAGGCAGAGCATGAGGCCACCCAGCCCAGACCCGGCCACGGGCCCAGGCCAGCCCCCTCCCACTGCCACCCTCCCAGATGGGGAAACTGAGGCTGGGAGAGGGACCCGGCCCAGGTCCAGGGGGCTCCCACCCCCCACACGCACGCTAGGAGGGGAGTGACTCACTGCCTTTGTCCGTGGGGGGCTGCAGGGAGTAGAGCGCACCTTGGGGGCCGTTGGGCAGGACCCCAGGGCTGCCTGCGGGGCCCGGGGGGCCGGGGGGCCCAGGGCGCCCCATTTCTCCTGGAAGCCCGCGGGGGCCCGGTGGTCCTAAGAGCCCTGGGTGAGGAGAGACATCACCGAGGTGGGGGCTGGGCGCAGGGGGACACTGGGGTGGCTGGTGGGGGGGTGACGGGAGGGGCGGGGGTGACAGGCGGGGGGTGACAGGAGGGGCGGGGGTGACAGGCGGGGCGGGGGTGACGGGAGGGGCGGGGGTGACAGGCGGGGCGGAGGTGACGGGAGGGGTGGGGGTGACAGGCGGGGCGCCCACTGGAGGCTCTGGTCAGGGACCATCCAGACCTCACCCTGGAGGCCTGGAGTGGGATTCTTACCAGGAGGCCCCACGGGGCCCTTCTCTCCTGTCTGGCCCCTGTCACCTTTGGAGCCTGGGGGTCCTGCAGGCCCGGGGGGTCCTGGAGAGAGGAAGAGGCCACTTGAGAACTGAGCTGGCACCCCACCCCCACCCCTGCTCCAGAGCGCATCTCGTATTGGGGAAACTGAGGCTCAGGAAGTCCAGGTGTCCTGCTCAGGGCTGCGGAGCCAGACCTCTAGTGGTGACTTCAGCACCCCTCAGGGGGGACATCTGCCAGGCCAGGGGTTCAGAGACCCTTCCTGGTCAGCGCAGAGGCCGGGGGCGGGGGGGGGTCTCGGAGTCTCTGTGACCCAGGAGGGCTTGGCTGCAGCGCTGCCCTCGCCCCACCGCGCCGTCCCCAGCTGTGGGGCGTGCGCCATCTGGTGCCCAGGCCTGGAACTGCACCTCCTGGCAAGGTGTCATGGCCAGGGCCCCCTGGGGTTGGACCGGGTCTGGGTCCCCCTCTCGGCAGGGATCTGTCCTCACCTCCAGGGCTCCGCTGGGTCCCTGCACCTGACCACTGTCACGGGAGACCTACATCCCCACCCCTACCTGCCAGCCCACAGCAGAGCCTGTGGGTTCATCCTTGACTTGAGGTGCTGGATGCAGAGCCTTTGTATCTTTTTTTTTTTTTCCTGCCAGTCCTGGGCTTGAGCTCAGGGCCTGAGCACTGTCCTTGGGCTTTCTCAAGGCTACACCTCTACAGCCTGAGCCTCAGCACCACTTCCAGGCTTTTCCTATGTATGTGGTACTGAGGAATCGAACCCTGGTCTTTGTGCATGCTAGGCAGGCGCTGTACCACTAGGCCAAACTCCCAGGCCCACAACGTTTGTTAATTAAAAAAAAAATAAGATGGTGGGTGCAGTGCATTCCACACCCGCCATCGCTGTCATTTGGGAGGTGAGGATTTTGAGGAGGATCTCAGTGGGAGGCCAGCCTGCTCATGCGTGCGTGCAGACACACATGCGTGCGCGCGCACACACACACACACACACACACACACACACACACACACACACACGCAGCCCAGTGCCGGTGACTCACATCTGCCATCCTGGCTACTCAGGAAGCTGAGATCCAGAGGACTGGGTCAAAGCTAGCCCAGCGGGAAAGGCCACCTGATCTAAACACCCCGCGGGTTTCCTGTGTGTGTGTGTGTGTGTGTGTGTGCATGTGTGTGTGCGTGCGTGTGTGTGTGTGTGTGTGCATGCACACTTGCATGTATAACCCAGGCCCCAGCTCCAGGGCCCACTACAGCCCTGTGGCTGTCCCTCCTGCCCCATGGACCCCACTCACCCTCGGGGCCCGTGGGCCTTCTCCTCCTGGGCCCGGGGTGGGCGAGGGGGATGGCGTCGGGGAGGAGATCCTCGTTCCAGGGCGGCAGGGTGCTGTGGGGGGCCAGCAGGTCATTGTCGGGGCTCGAAGGCTGTGTAGGAGCCTCCAGCAGGAGGACCTGGGGAGGCAGAGAATCAGACAGACAGCCAGCATGGGGACATGGACTCCCTGCCCCCCAAACACAGCCTGTGAGCTCCCCATGTCCTGGGGATGTAGCCCCATGAGCCCCCCTTGACCTGGGATGCAGCCCACAAGCCCCCCCATGTTCCCCCTAACCCCCGTGACCCCAGGATTCAGCCCGGGAGCCCCCAGCCATGGCCCACAGACCTGGCCCTCCCCACAGGACTCCCAGCCCTCCTGACTCAAGCCATGGGGTGCTGCCCAACACAGACGGATGACCCGGCTCAGTCGTTACTGGCAGCTCCCAGAAGTTGGGGTGCCAGGTGTGTCCTCAGCTCTGTCTGGGGAGCTAGCTGTGGGGAGGGCTAGGGCGGGAAAGAGGGGACACAGACGGTCCCCTCCCAGGACAGAGTGCTTTGTAAAACGCCCTCCAGCCAAAGAGAAGAGCAGGGCCCTGCCCCCCTGGAATGTGTCGTCCCAACTTGGAGGAGACAAAGCCAGAGCAGGGGGCCCCAGACTCCCCACCCCTTCCGGCATCTTGCAGGGGGCTGTTCCCAATGGTATGACCAGGGCTCCTGTCCAACTCCCCATCTCTTCAGCCCCTTCTGGATCCTAAGTTCCCTGGGCCTGCTCCCCCCGGACGCCTGGCCAGAAGCTGAGAGCCTGCCAGGCCAGGCCAGGCAGTTGGCACAGGAGCCACAGCTGTGTGCCATGCCACCCCGTGCCACGCCACCCCGTGCCATGCCGCCAGGCAGCCAGGTCTCTTGCTATGGAGTCTCTCTGTCCCAAAAAACCACCCCGCCCAAGAAGGCCGCCTAAAGCCCCCCACGCCTGCCGGACCTCACAGGGGGCTCATGGCACCCCAGCCCCTCTGACCTTGGCCTCCAGCGTGGTCAGCCGGTCGCTCATGTCAGTGAGCCGAGTGCAGTTCATACATTCTGCAAGGGAAGGAAAACAAAGGCGAGTTGTAATTTCTGTTTTTGCCAGTCCTGGGCTTGAGCTCAGGGCCTGAGCACTGTCCTTGAGTTTTCTCAAGGCTAGAGCTCTACCACTTGAGCCACAGCACCATTTCTGGCTTTTTGCTATGTATGTGGTATTGAGGAATTGAACCCGGGTCTTTGTGCATGCTAGGCAAGCACTTTAACCACTAGGCCAAACTCCCGGCCCTTTTTTTTTTTTTTTTTTTGCCTTAGTAACTCTGCCTTTTGTCCTATAGCTTTCCAATCTGTTTACATATATTCGTAACTCCTGAGATATAAATAAATAATCCAAGGTGCTGGACCTGCAGAATAGTGCTGGATTCAAGTACTGACGCCTTCCCCACATTCCTGGCTTCAGAAGGAAACTCCTCAGGCCTCGAGCCAGCATGTGTTTGCCACATGACACCGAAGCTGGGCCATGCATACAAGGGGCCTCTTCCTCTCCCCAGGCCGCGAAGTCTTCAGGCTTCAATCCTGAGCCTGGCATTGTGGCTCACGCCTGTAATCCTAGCTACTCAAGAGGCTGAGATCTGAGGATTGTGGTTCAAAGCCAGCCTAGGAGCAATGTCTGTGAGATTTTTATCTCCAATGAGCCAGAAGTGGAGCTGTGGCTCAAGTAGTAGAGCAAAAAAAAAGTTCAAGGACAGTGCCCAGCCCCGGGACTGGCATAGAAAACAAACGAACTAAAATTGAAAACCAGCTAGGCGTGGTGGCTCACGCCTGTCATCCTAGCTACTCAAGAGGCTGAGATCTGAGGACTGAGGTTCAAAACCAGCCCGGCCACCAAAGTCCATGAGACTCTTATTTCTAATTAACCTCTAGAAAACCAGAAATGGCAATGTGGCTTAAGGGGTAGGGCGGTAGCCTTGAGCTAAAGAGCTCAGGGACAGTGCCCAGGCCCAGAGTTCAAGCCCTACAACCAACAAAACAATCAAACGAAAGATCTGAAAACCAAAGAGACTGGGGCTGTAGCTGAAAGCTAGCATGCATGCCCAATGAGCATAGGCTTCACTCTACTCCCCACACCACTACCAAATAAACAATGTAACTTTTTCCAACTGGGGTGTGTGGGGGGGGTACCCCAATACTGGGGCTTGAACTCAGCGCCTCTCACCCATCATGCTGGCACTCTACTACCTGAGCCATGCCGCCAGCCCAGGATTTGGATGGTGAGCTAAGTCTCACAGACTTCCCTGCCTAGGCTAGCCTCAAATCACAGTCCCCTGTGTAGCCAGGAATTACAGAAGGGAGCCGTGAGCGCTGAGCTTTGTGCCTCGTTTCAAACATTAGACGTAAGTTCATTCAGGAAGCCCATGAGAATACAGCGCTAGTATGGGGGGGCGGGCAGATGGGATGAGAGGGCACACCAGATAGGGGCGTCCCTGCACCCCAGGCTGTGGGTGGTTGGGGCTCGGCCTTCTGTGTTGGTGAAAAGACACTGCAGGGCCCCAGGCACACCAGGTGAGCGGGCATTCCAACCCCAAGCCACACACACACACACGCATACACACATACATATACATGTGTATACACACATACACTCACACGCATACACATGCATACACACACACTGCCCCTGGGTTTGGGGGCACCTGTACCCCTCCTGTGTCCCACACACCCTTGGAAGTCAGCCCTGCCTCCCCCAGCCTCTCCACCAGGCCCTCTGGAACTCCTGGCACGGGGTGAGAGGGGGCTGGCAGCGCCCACCCCCCCACCCCCGGCACTGTCTGATGACCAGAGGCCACCAGAAGCCACTAGGTCCCTGGAGACCCACCCCTGGGCTTCACAGCCCATCATCTAACATCTGATCCCCAGACAGCCCACACTAATGTCTGGGCCTCCACTGGGGCTGGGTGGCTGGGCTGGAGGAAAGGCTGTGGTTTGTAAAGATCGTCCCTGGGGGTGGCCACGGAGGTCTCTGGGGCCAGAGTCGGGGGGAGAAGAGGGGGGATTCTGCCATGGCCGAGCCCAGGAAACCCAGCTTGCTGTGCCCCGGCCGGGATTAACAGCAGATGTTGCACATTAATGTGGACGTGTGCGCTAATCTAAAGCAAATGGGCACCACACAGGAATTCCACACACACGCCCCGTCCCACCCTGCAGCTGCACACAGCCCCTCCCTCACAGAGCCACCTGGGGACCCCACCCCATCCCAGAGCCATGGGTGCGAGATGGGGAGGACAAGATGGCCAGATCTATAGGGAGCGGGGAGCCTGGGGGCCATGGGACAGGTCTTGAGGCATGGATCTGAGCCATCCCAGCCCCAGTGTGGGAGAAACAGACAGACAGACGACAGACAGAGAGGCAGAGACAAATGGATGGGAGAAGCCAGACGCTGGTGCCTCACACCTGTCACCCCAGCTACTCAGAAGGCTGAGGTCTGAGGATCAGGGTTCAAGACCAGTCCAGGAAAGAAAGTCCTTTTCTTTTTTTTTTTTTTTTGCCAGTCCTGGGCTTGAGCTCAGGGGCTGAGCACTGTCCTTGGGTTTTCTCAAGACGGGTTTTCTCTACCACTTGAGCCTCAGCACCACTTCTGGCTTTTTTCTGTATATGTGGTACCGAGGAATCAAACTCGGGTCTTCATGCATGCTAGGCAAGCACTCTACCACTAGGCCAAACTCCCGGCCCCCACAAAGTCCTCTTATCTCCAATTAACTACCAGAAAACTGGCTCTGTGGCTCAAGGGGTAGGGTGGTAGCCTTGAGCTGAAGAGCTCAGGGACAGCACCCAGGCCCAGAGTTCAAGCCCCACAACCAACAAAACATAAACAACAATAAAAAAAAAAACTTTCTTCCCTAAGTTCTACAAATCAAGAGCTTAATTTCACCTCTGCGGTGGCAGAAGCCCCCACAAGGGTCAACCAGACTATAGCCCTGCAATGAGTCCCAAGCCAGGTCAGCGGCAAGGGGCCCAGCTGCTGCCCACGTGCATGGCAGGTGCACAGGTACCTGCCCACTCTCCTGAAACCCAGCTGAAGGGCTGTGTCTGCTTGAGAGACCAAAACTGGTGAGGATAAAGGAGCCACCCTGGCAGGGAATGCGAAAACACCCAGAAGTCAGATCCTGTGCCTCACGCCTGTAATTCCAGCTACTGAGAAGGTGGGTGAGATCCCTGGACTCAGGTTCAAAATCAGTCCAAGAAAAATGTCACAGAGACCCCCATCCCAACACAAAGCTGGCTGTGGTGACATGCTCCTGTCACTCCAGCTAGGAGGAAATTGTAAGACAGAAAATGGTGGTTCTGGGCAGGTCCAGGTGAAAAGGAGATGCCAACTAAAAACAGCCTGAGCAAAGAGCATGGAGAAAGGAAGGCAAGGAGGACGGAAGGAGGGAGGGAAGAAGACAGGAAGGGAGGGAGGGAGGGCCTGGCGTGGTGGCTCACACCTGTAATCCTAGCTACTCAGGAGGCTGAGATCTGAGGATCGCAGCTCAAAGCCAGTCCCAGAACTAAAGAACATGAGACTTTTATCTCCAATTAATAACTGAAAAATGGGAAATGGTGCTTGGCTCAAAGGGTAGGGAGGTAGCATTGAGCTGAAGAGCTCAGGGACAGCGCCCAGGCCCAGAGTTCAAGCCCTATGATCAACAACAACAACAAAAAAAAAAGGAAAGAAGGGAGGGAGGGAGGGAGGGACGGGAGGGGAGGGAGGGAGGCCTTCACAGCAAATGGTAGCTCCCCCCTCCCCACGTGCCTCAGGGTCCCTGAGCGTCCTTTCCCCTGTCTGGGTTGCAGCATGCAGCATGGTGTCCAGAACCCAGGTCCTTGGCGGGTGTGAACAATGTGCTGTCCCCTGCGGTAACCACTGTCACAGACATGGCAGTCATCTTCCTAAAAGCTGGTCTATGTGGAGCTGTGGGGCCCACAGCCTCCTCCCAGGAACAGCCTACGGCTCTGCACCCCACCAGACACAAAGCAGCCACCCACACGCAAGGCCCGTGGCTGGCCACATACCAGGGAGCGCCATGCCAGATGCCCTGGCCACGCCCCTCGCCCGGGCCTGGCCACAGGGCCCAGGGGGTCCTGTCCTGACCACATCCCTGCCCAGCTGGAAACAAACAAAACAGCAGTAAGGATAATCTCAGTTAAACTTCTCTCCTCATAATGGAGTCTACCAATTTTCTTTCTTTCCTTCCTTCCTTCCTTCCTCTCTCTCTCTCTCTCTCTCTCTCTCCCTGTCCCTTTCTTTCTGATAAAGGAGGAACAGTGCAGAAGCTCAGTGCTCTCTAAACAGCCCTGGGATGTTTGGCTCAGCCCTGAGCCGCACGTGTGGAGGGGAGGCGCCCGTCCAGAACACAGCCGGGGAAGGAAGGCAGCTGCCCACACGGGAGGGGGTGGCGCCGGCAAGTTCTGGCTTGATTCTCTCCATTTGACACCTGGGGCTCCCTGGGACACCACAAGAACAGCCAAACCCTGCCTCCCAGGCCTGGGGGTGTCTAGGCCTGGCCTAAGAAAGTGTAAAAGCTTAGTGTCAAAATGTGCAGAAATCTCACCACTTCCCAGAGCACAAACCAACACGATCCAGGGAACACTGAGTCTCTAACATGTCACTCAAGGTTGGGGGGGGGGGAGGGTGGAGAGAAAGGAGGAGAGAGAGGAGGAAAAAGGAGAGGAGGGAAGAAATGAAAAAGGAAGTGAAAAAGGGAGGGCAGAGCTGTGCCTCAATTCAAAAGTGACTTTGTAAATCCTCTCCAGAGGGAAAAAAAAGCATATTCATGTGTGTATACGTATACACACACATCTATAAGGTATGTATGTCCTCACGTATAAAATAACATAGAAGACTGGTGGCTCACACCTGTAATCCTAGCTACTCAGGAGGCTGGGATCCGAGAACCACAGTTCAATTCCAGCCTGGGCAGGAAAATCCTGAGACTAATCTCCAAGTAAGTACTAAAAACAAAAAAAAAGTAATAGAAGGACCATGAGTGTGGCCTAGTGGTAGAGTGCTTGCCTAGCATGCACGAAGACCCGGGTTTGATTCCTCAGTACCACATACATAGAAAAAAGCTGGAAGTAGCGCTGAGGCTCAAGTGGTAGAGCTCTAACCTTGAGAAAGTCCAAGGACAGTGCTCAGGCCCCGAGTTCAAGTCCAGGACTGGGAAAAAAAAAAGTAGTAGAGCACCAAATCTCCAGTGAAAAAGAAGTGCCCAGGCCATGAGTTCAAGCCTCAGTACTGGCCAAAACAACCACAGCAAAGCCAGAGCCTGGGCTCCAGACTCCACACCTGCGCCTGAGTGCAGCTCGCAGCTGTGACAGGGACCAGCCCGGGTGGCCATCTTTGGCCGCCACCTACGTGGTTGCTGGGTGGTTCTGGGGCTCCACCTTGAGGCTGAGCCAGGCTCCAGGGACTTAGAATGGATGGGCTCCTCCAGTTCACCCGCTTGTCCTCCCTTGGGCAGCTAGGTAAAGGATAATCCGCCCCCCCCCCATCTCCTGGCCAGCCGCCTTGTTCTGTGTGATCGTGGCCTCCATCAAATAACGGATGACCGCTGCCCCAGCTCGGGCACTCCACCCCGCACCCACCGCAGAGGGCAAGCCTGGGCCGGGCTGCCCCGTCCCCAGCATTCAAGGCAGAGGTGGGTGGACAAAGGCATTTCAAGTCACAGAGCAAGAGGGCAGGAGCTGGGCAGGCCAGCGACACCTGGGCTGCACCTGGCGTGCTCACCCTCCCCGCAGCGACACCCACCTGGCCTGGCACACTCACCCTCCTCGCAGTTGACCCCGGTAAACCCAGGGCAGCATCGCCACTCCAGCGCCGTCACCGTGCGGTAGGACGTCCTGTACGTGGGTCGGATGAGGGTCCTGAACACAAGGACGTGGTCAGCGTGGCGGCTCCCACCCCTCCCGTCCCAGCCCACCCCTCCAGTGCACTGGCTTCCGTCCTGTGTGGCCTCAGGCAAACCACCAGCCCTCTCCAGGCTGCCATGGAAAAGTCCTGGTGCATGCTTGTGATCCCAGGACACTGGATGACGCAGGACGCTGAGAGCTGAGGGTCACCGTTTAAAGCCAGTCCTTGAGACCGGGAGCTTGAAGGCTAGTGCTCTACCACTTGAATCACAGCACCTCCTCCGGCTTTTTCCGCATATACGGTACCGAGGGATCGAACCCAGGGCTTTGTGCATGCTGGGCAAACACTAGGCCGCACTCCCAGCCCTCCTTGAGACTCTTATCTCCATGTAATCAGCCAAAAAAAAAGCTGTAAGTCGGGCCGGGAGTTTGGCCTAGTGGTTAAAGTGCTTGCCTAGCATGCACGAAGACCCGGGTTCAATTCCTCGGTACCCCACATACATAGCAAAAAGCTGGAAGTGGTGCTGAGGCTCAAGTGGTAGACCTCTAGCCTTGAGAAAAGTCCAAGGACAGTGCTCAGGCCCTGAGCTCAAGTCCAGGACTGGCAAAAAAAAAAAAAAAAAAAAGCTGTAAGTGGCTCAAGTGGAAGTGTGCCAGCCAGGAGCAAAAGAAGTTAACGTGCCCCAGCCACTCAGCCTTTCTCAGTCAGAAGGACATTGTCATTTTAGGAAGTAGCCTGGGGGGGGGGGTGTACACACGTGGGTGTGTGTGGGTGTGTGTGGGTGTGTGTGGGTGTGTGTGGGTGTGTCTGTCTGTGCACATGCTCGTGCATGTGAGGTCTGGAATTGGAATTCAGGGCCTGAGCCCTGACCCTTTGTTTGTCTGTTTTTCTTTCGTGCAGGGTTCGCTCTGTACTACTCACGCTCCACTTCCAGCTTTTTAGAGGTTGAAGTTAAGAGTCTCCCAGGTGCTGGACTCACACCTGCCATCCCAGCTACTCAAGGCTGAGGTCTGAGGATCCCAGTTTGAGGCCAGCCCGGACAGAAAAGACTCCAGTAAACTACTCAGAAAAATGCCAGAAGGAGCGGTATGACTCAAGTAGTAAAGCACGAGCCTGGAGCAGAAGCAGCTCAGGGACAGTGCCCAGGCCCTGAGTTCAAGTCCCAGGCGCCGCACCACCCTGGAATCCTCAGCTCTCAGCCTCCTGAGTCATGGCATTTCAGGGGAGCGACACGGCCCCTGGCTGAGACGGCCCCTGGCTGAGACGGCATGTCCTCTAAATGAAGGGCGCTCCCCTCGGGTGGAGCCTCGAGGGATGAGTCCGAGCCCTCGGTTCAAGCCTCCGGGCACGCTCATGTGCGCGCGCGCGCGCACACACACACACACACACACACACACACACACACACACGTACAAACACGCACAGGCACGCACGTGTGCACACACGGGCCCAGCCTAGCCCAGGAGCTGCAGACACAGTGAACATCTGGGTGCCTGCGCAGGGCTGTGGGTCCCCAGGTCAGGTGGCAGAGGGGTGGCACCCCACTCTAGACAGGGGTCAACAGAGGCTCAAGTGCCGGATGTGAACCACCATGGCCCCTGGATGGCGCCCCTGGCTCACCCGACCCGTGGCGGGAGTCCAGCCCTCTCCCTCCCTGGCCCTCCAGCCCTCAGCTGCCGCCGCCCAGCTCCCCCCTCCCTCGCCAGGGACCACTGCGAGGAAGAACAGACCGGGAGGTGCCCAGCCGGCTGAGACTCAACAGGAAGTGGGTGGGAGGCTGGGAAGGAGGAGGGGACGGGATTATTAATCTCCTGATTAATAGCGGGGGTGGGGGAGGGGAGGCAGGGAGGGGGAGGAAGGCAGGGGTGGGGGAAGGGGGGTGTCTCTGGTCCTACCTGGGGCCTCCCCCTCCCACAGGTCACTGGAGTGGGGGGGACGCAGGGACAGGCTGGTGCTGCCAGTGGGGAGGGGCAGGAAGGAAAGTATTTAAATCCAGGATTTCACGCGGCCTCTCAGGCATCCTGGCCCTCAGGGGTGGGGGGCCGGCAGGGGGCCCCCCATCTGGCAGGGCAGAATGGGGAGCAGCTGAAACCCCTCATTCAGCACATCTGGAAGTGGTTGGCTCTTAATACCATCAAAGTCCTCCGAGGGGAGGGGGGAGAGTCTGGCCCTGGAAACTTAACCCCTGCGGGTCTGCCCCCCCCCACTGGCCTAGGCCCCCCCCCCCAGGGTCCAGGGCAGCGTCCATGTGACCCTCACGTCCCTGCAAGGGACACTGCACAAGTAGGGGAGGCTTTCTACTCCACAGCAAGAAAAGGGGTGTCATCTCCATGTCCCAGAAAGGGAAACCAAGGCACGGAGAGAGCCAGGCCCACCTGGTCCTCTCTGCATTTGGGGGGATGGCCCCTGATTCTCTCCCTTCTTCACCGGGCTGTAGGGAGGGACAAGCACTGCCCTCCCAGCCCCTACCCCCCTCCTCCTCCAGGGCCTGCAGTCAGTTCCTGTCTCCCCACCCCACACCCCTCCCCTACTGAAAGCCTCTAATCCACAAATGTGGCTCAAATGTCGCTCCCCAGGGGGGCCCCAGGGCCCGCTGCTCCCCCACTGCTGTGTATTTTTGGTTAGCAGGATGTGCACACACACACACACACACACACACACACACACACACACACACACACACACACACACACCCGAGTAAGGAGAGAGGCCTGGCTTTGTGCTCCTCATTTTCGTTAGTTAGGATGCCACCATAACCGCCTACCTGTAATATACACACACTGCAAAAATAATTAAATAACAGTGTAAACATCCAGTCCAAAGGCATCGCCGAGCGGGCTCTGTGCCTGCGATGGCAGCCCTGAGGCTCCAGCCGGGACCTGGAGAAGGTGAAGCTGGCTTGTCTGACTTCAATCACCATCCTCACACCTCAGCCTCCTGTGTAGCGGGATGACAGGTCGAGAGCCACCAGCACCCAGCCAAGCAGATCTGGTGTGTTCTTTAGACTTGAGACAGGATCCCGCTTGACGCCAGGCTGGCCTCAAACTCAGGATCCTCAAGCCTCAGCCTCCGAATGCAAGGCTCTCAGGCAGGCCGTGCCATGCTCGGCCCTCCATGTCCAGGCAGCTTCTTATGTTGTCAAGTCAAGAAGTCTGGGGCAGACCCAGGCCCTAGAGATCAAGCAGTGCTCCTCTGGAGAGAGCAGAGGGAGCTCATAACTGATCCAGCCTCCGCCTCCAGGCAGGCTTCCCAACTCCTTTTCCCCACCAAAGCCCTAAACAAATACAAATCAAAGCATCCAATGTGCTTCAAAGAAAGGAGGGAAGCCTCCCTGAGAGCCAGCAAGGAGCGGAGAAATCAAACAAGAAAACAGAAACCCGGCTATTACCATGCAGCCAGGCTTGCCTAACTGGAAGAGAGAGAGAGGTTTTTTTCTTTTTTGAGCAAGGCAACTCCAGGAGGAGGGCTCAGAGAGGGCGGCTCACCCCGCAACCTCAGAGCAAGAGACTCGAGAGCAGAGCACCCCACAGAATTCACTTCTGATTCTGTAACCTCAGTCTCCAGGATCACTTGGCCACAAGTTAGACTCCTGCAGGACTTTCCCCACCAGTAACCTTGTGAGCAGTCAGTGCTCACCTCCGCTTTACAGCAGGGGAAACTGAGGCTCAGAAGGCAAAGCCTAGCCAAGGAAGAACACATCAGATGAAGTCTGTGGAGGGTTCTAGAAAAGACCCCCCTCACCTGTGAGGATCTGCCTGTCATTCTTAGGAGTGTGTCCCTTCACACACACACACACACACACACACACACACACACTTGTGAACACACCCCTCCTCTCCAGGACACAGGCAGAGCCCCACAAATGTTCACCCGATCCTCAAGGGAGCGGGCAAGGAGCAGGCCTTTACCTCACAAGGTTGGCACAGGGCCCCGGCCACCGGCAGCTCTGGTACACGCGCTGGACCACCGTCTCGGAGCCATTCTGCACCTGGCAGGACACCGTCCGCGTCACTGTATGATGGCACCAGTGCCTGTGGGGGAGGAGACACCAGTCACTCCTGCCCTGCTCACACCCTCGCCAGCCACCCCCCGCTGCTTGGCAGGGCTGAGGATCACAGTTCAAAGCCAGTCCAGGCAGGAAAGTCCACAAGACTCTTTTCTCTCTCGGTGCTGTGGCTCAGTGGGGGCTCAAGTGGTAGAGCGCTAGCATGGAGTACAGGCCCCTCAGGGACACTGCCCAGGCCCAGTTCCAGCCCCAGGACCAGAGTCAGGGGCGGGGGTGTCTCGTGGTGATTCTTTTCTGCCCTGCCCTCTGAGTTGCAGGCGTGATGGGCCAGGCGGTCTGTCAGCGTGTCCACCTCTGAACCCACCACACGCAGCCAGGGGCTTTGATAAAGGATTGGGATGGTTTCTCAGGCCCCCATCAGCTCTGTGGGCTTCCAGCTCTGCTGGCTTCCATGCGGTGAAACACGACAGGGAGACAGCCTGGATGGGGTCCAGAGCCAGGCTCACACCAGCAGAGGCCTGGGGGACACATCTGCTTCCCTGCTGACCCCCTTTCTGGGGTGGGGGGTGCTCCCCTGGGAGAACAGCTGCCCCGCTGGCCTCCACACAACTCCAGCCGCCTCCACTGCCGTCCTCAGAGGTGCTGGGCCCTGAGCATGGGGCTTCCACGGGGGTCCTGGGGAAAATCAGTGCTGAGCTTTCAGGCAATCCTGTCTTCAGGAAGAGACCTCAGGGTGTCCCCAACACCACCCAGAGTCCCCCTGAGCTTCACCTGTGGCCTCCCTGGGCCCTAAGCCAAAGCCCATGTGCCCCCAAGACACCACAAGATTGTAACACCAGGCACTGCCACCCAACCAAACCGGCTCCTCCAGCCTAGTCTCTGCCCCCCCCTCCCCCCCCCCCCCCCGAGCCAAAACCCTGAAAGCAAATGGCCCCGGCCCCAGGCTCTCTCCTCTCCCTTCTCTGGCCCAGTGCAGTCTCCATCCACCCCCCTGCACCACCCAGACCATGCTCACCTTTGACATGCAGGACTCCCTCCCTGCTACCAGAGGGAGGGACATACCCAGCCTGGTATGTCCCTTTGGGGTCCCCACCCTAGGGTCACCCCTTTCAGGGCAGCCAGCCTCCCATTTGGTCTGCTCTGTCCTCCTAGGATCCAAAGCCAGGCTCTCCGATACTGACACAGCCCCTGTCTTTCCAGAGGTCCACAGAACCGGCCTCCAGGCCCAGGAACCCAACAACATCCTGGGTGGGGGTCACTCATTCAACCCACCCTGCCGCTCAGAGACAGCCGCGTGCCAGGCCCTGATCAGGCAAGGTGACCTCAAGGTCATATACCCAGCTGTTCTCAATACCTGGCCACGCCTCACCCGATGCCCAGACAGGCCAGAGCCACGGGCTTGGTTCATCCAGGCAGTTTAGGTACTGGAGAGGCTGAGAGATGAGGATAAGAACCATGAGGCAGGAGCAGCACAGGAAAACTCACAGCAGATCCAGGGAGTCACGAGAGCAGGTGGGTACAGGCCAATCCCACCCATGATCTGCTGGACCCGGGAGACGCAAACTGACTAGAATATTCAAGAAACACCTGGTCCTTTGGAATTCAGAAGAAGGAAGGAAGGAGAGGGTTTCTGGGGCTTGCTCATACCTGAAGGATCGCGATTCGAGGCCAGCCCTGGCTACCAAGTCCATATGACTCAATTTCCACAGTGACCACCAAAAAAAAAAAAAAAAAGCAGTACTGGAAGGCATACTCAGGTGGTACAGCGCCAGCCTTACAAGTGCAAGGCCTCGAGTTAAAATCTGAGTACCTGGGAACGGGGGAGGATGACCGAGCAGGGCTCAAGTTCACAGCAGAGAGGCTTTGGCCTGCAAGGGCCTTGGAAGGCCCTGGCTCCCCCAGCCTCTGTGTACAGGTGAGAAAATTTCCACCCAGAGAGGGGATTGACTGGAAATGGCCCAGCAAGCTGGGGACAGAGCAGGGCCAAAGCCAAAGCCACTGTTGTTTGTTTCCTCCCATCCTCTTGTGACCAGGGAGGTTGGAGATGGGGTTGGGGGGTGGATAAGAATCTGAGGAATGTGAATTCTGGGAGGGGAGGGCCTTAGAATCTGGCACTTGATGTCTACCAGCCCACTAGGTAGAGAAGGGGCCTGGAGGACAGTACTGGCCTGCTCAACCCAGCCAGACTGTCCCTGGGTGCCATCCCAGATGCTTCCAAGCAATCCTGTGGCAGGTGGGAAAATGTGGCTTCAAACCCATGCTAGCCAGGCGCCATGCTCACATCTGTCACCCCAGCTACTCAGGAAGGCTGAGATCTGAGGACCACAACTCAAAGCCAACTCAGGCAGGAAACTTCCTGAGACTCTTATTTCCAATGAACTACTAAAAAGCAAGACGTGGTGCTGTGGTTCAAGTGGTAGAGTGCCAGCTTTGAGCAAAAAATAAAAAGAAAAGTTCAGGGACATTGCTCAGGCTCCGAGTTCAAGCTCCAGGACTGGCATAAAATAAACTATCCTGAGTTCGATCCTGGTCACTCACTCCTGTAATCCTAAGCTACTTGGGAGGCTGAGAATAAATGTGAAGGTGGAAGTTCCAGGCCAGCCCAAGCAGAGGAGTCTAAGAGACTCCATCTCCACAGAAGAAAGCTGGATGCAGAGGACATATCTGGAAGCCTAAAGAAAGTGGCTCACATGTCAGACACTGGTGGGAAATGAGTCACTATTCAAAAATAAGGAGTAGAAACAGAGCTAGAGGAGGATTCAGGTGGTAGAGTACTTCCCCCACAGACATAAGCCCAAAAATCAATTATAAAATAAAATAACACTGTTGACAACAGACAGCAGCAGACAGCCATTCTAAGCCATTTATTTTCTCAGTGGATACTTATTAACCTTTTCTTTTTCTTTTTTGTTTTTTTGGCCAGTCCTGGGCTTGAGCTCAGGGCCTGGGCACTGTCCTTGGACTTTCTCAAGGCTAGAGCTCTACCACTTGAGCCTCAGCACCATTTCCGGCTTTTTTCTATGTATGTGGTACCAAGGAATCGAACCCGGATCTTGGTGCATGCTAGGCAAGCACTCTACCACTAGGCCAAACTCCTGGCCCCTTATTAACCTTTTCTTAAGCAACAAGATACTGAGAATGGGCGGGGAGTTTGGCCTAGTGGTTAAAGTGCTTGCCTAGCATGCATGAAGACCCGGGTTCGATTCCTTGGTACCACATACATAGAAAAAAGCCGGAAATGGTGCTGAGGCTCAAGTGGTAGAGCTCTAGCCTTGAGAAAGCCCAAGGACAGTGCTCAGATCCTGAGTTCAAGCCCTGGGACTAGCAAAAGAAAAAAAAAAAAAAGACTGAGGAGTCAACAGCATGCTGAAAAGCAGACCTGCAATCTAATAAATAGAACCATGATGCAAAGACCATAGGAATACCACACACTTGGAAGAAAAAGGCAACCCCACCCAGGCCATGCCCCTTCCCCAGCTCCTGCCAGTGTCTGTCTTTCTCTTTTTTGGTGCCAGTCCGGGGGTTTGAACTCAAATCCTAGGTGCTAAGTTTTTGTGCTCAAGGCTAGCACTCTACCACTTGAGCCGGTTTTCTGGTGATTAATTGGAGATAAGGGTCTCTTGGACTTTCCTACTTGGGTTTGGCTCTGAACCGTGAACCTCAGATCTCATCTTCCTGAGCAGCTGGGATGACAGGTATGAGCCACAGACCCGGGCTAGCGCAGCCTTCTGGTTTTGAAACAAGGGCAGGACCTGCACCAAGCCAGGCCCCAGCTTTCCTTCACAGCCCCACACAGGATGACCCCGAGAAGGGCGCCCAGCCTCCCCAGAAACCTGAGCTCCCCTGGCCTTCAGCTCCCCTGGCACTGGAGCGCTGCTCTGATTAGAGACAGATGTCCTCCAAAGTGAAGTACAGCCTACCTTCCCCTCACCTCTCCCTCGGTCAACCGTTGTCCCCGGGGCCTGCAGGCACCACAGGGCTGACCACAAGAAAGGCCTGAGTCACCACAGAGGAAT
This sequence comes from Megascapheus bottae, assembly GCF_031878675.1. Classification (NCBI taxonomy): domain Eukaryota; kingdom Metazoa; phylum Chordata; class Mammalia; order Rodentia; family Geomyidae; genus Megascapheus; species Megascapheus bottae. Next base: position 4,777,807 of record NC_143542.1, on the reverse strand, counting down.
TGTAGCTGTCTGGAGTTTTTAATTTACTCCTACAGAGTCCATCCCTCCTGTAGCCTGGCTGATTAAAGGGCCTTGCTTCCAGGACCCCCCAGACTGAGCATTCCCAGGGCACCTTGGCCTCTACACCAGCTCTCAGGAACTGAAGCGCCTAATCCAATAGATGTGCAGGTTTGTGTGTTTCTCTGGGTGCTCACTCCTCTTTCCTTCTTTCTTTCCCTCTCTACAGCTCTACTTGCTTTCTAATGGCTTACAAGGAGAATCCTCAGACCCCAACCTCCCTAGCAGCTAGAATGGCAGGCCTGAGCCACCAGCTCCCAGCGGAAGCTCCCAGAACTTGAAAGGCCTCTACAATTGGGTTCAAGAGCGGCTATCATTTGGTCCTTCCCCTCAGAGTCCCAAGGAAGGTGTACAACAGTGAATGAGGATGGCCCAGGTTCTCCTTAGCCTGAAACTGGGACCTTCCCAGAATCCTGCAGGCCTGGGAGAAGGAGCATGGCCCTGCCCTAAATGGTCCAAGACACAGACAAAACCAGGCCCTAGTGCAAACCCGACTCTCATCCCACATTGTTGTCAGGCCCAGAGAAACGGGGTGATCCACACTCCCTAACTCACTCCCATAGACAATCTGAGATCAGAGCAGCCCCCCAGCCTTGCCTAGAGCCAGACACCCCAAAGAGGTAAACAATACCGTGTTTCTCTTCTCCATCTGCTCCTGCTGGGAGGGCTGTGGTGCCCATCCCCCCTTCCTTCCCTTCTGCCACTCTGGCCCCACAGCATCGCCTTACCACACCCAGGCTGTGCGCTGACCTCAGAACAGAAGGTTTTGGTTAGCAGGCCCCAGAGGTTGGGGGAGGCAAAGGGCATAGACCAAAGAAGAGCCTGATGTAGGCTGACCTGTGGCAGTGAGACTCCATGAAGCGGAGCTCAAGTGGTAGATGGCTAGCCTTGAGTGAAAGAGCTCAGAGACAGCACCCAGGTGCAAGATCCAGAACTCTCCTCTCTCTCTCTCACACACACACACACACACACACACACACAATCAGCAAGGGGCTACACAGCAAGATACTGTCTCCATAGACCAAGAATCAATTAATTAACCGCCTGGAAAGTAAATGTAATCCGGTTTTTTTCCTTTTGCTGATCTTGGGGCTTGCTTGAACTCGGGGCCTGGATGCTGTCCCTCAGCTTGTCAAGGCTCAAAGCTAACACACTACCACAGGGGCCACAGCCCCACTTATGGCCTCTTCTGAGCACTTAGTTAAAGCTAAGTCTCAAAGACTTTTCACTTTGGCTGGCTCTGAACCCCACTCCTCAGACCTCAGGCTCCTGAGGGTTTACAGGCCTGAGCCACCGGCACCTGTCTGTAAAAATGATTTTTTGAAAAAAAAAATGTGTGTCAAACTTTTTAAATTCCCTGAGGGATTACTAGGGTTTGAACTCGGGGCCTCGCAGTAAGTCTGCAGCTGCTTTACCACTTAAGCCACGCCTCCTATCGCCGAACCACGCCCACTTGTGAGCCACGCCCTCTGGCCAGTCACGCCCACCGCGCGAGCCACGCCCCCATTTGAGCTGCCCCTGACCTGGGAGCCCTGCCACCCCTTAGGCCACGCCCATGCTCAAAACCACGCCCTCCGTTTAAGCCACACCCACCGCTTGAGTCGCACCCCGGCCCTAGTAAGGCTCCTGTCACCTGCATACCTGTGCTGGTCCCAAGAGCCTGGGCGGAGCTCCTGCAGCCCCTGGGCTTCATCGGCTTCCTCTACCTGACACCCAGCATTTGGTTTCCATTCCTAATTTCATCTAATTCCTGCCTATCAGCCTGTGCTGGTTTGGGGTAGGTCTGCCTCCGGGGAGGAGGGGGCGCAGACACCCCCGGCGCCCCAGGATCCCATCCATCCCTCCCACCCGCCACCCGCTGTCATCTCCCTGGGGGTGAGAGGTAAACCTAGCCGGCTCTGCCCCTCCAGGAGCCAGGCTGGCTCTGTGATTAATCTTGGGGCGGATCCTGTGTCCTGAAGCCCAGACAGCTGGGCCCACGAGCAGCTGTCCCCAGCCAAGCCTCCTGGACCACTGGCAGGCCGAAAAGTCGACCCAGACCCTGGACTGTGCAGGGGCCTGAGCCCGCTGCTGCCAGGACAGAGTTCATGTTCTCTGTGCTTCCGATTCACCTCCAAAACGAAGAGCTCAGGACCAAGCTGGGCATTGACAACAGAAAAGGCTCAGGGCATGGGTTAGTAACTCTCCTGGCTCTACCTGGGCCCTGTTATCATCTCTTTCTGCTCAGGGCAGGACGAGACCAGGTCCTGGCAGGTGCTGGAGGATGCACAGGGCCAACTCCAGAGGCCGCAATTCAGACTGCTTCTTCTAATGTTCCTCTGGCTCTGGGCAGGATCCATCGCATTCCACAGACAGGTAAACTGATGCAAGTTAAACACAGAGTACCAGAGAAAGCCAAGCTTGCCTGACTCCCAAGCACTCTGGGTCAGACATGAGCCTTCCCCTCCGCTCCACCCATCCTGGCAATCAGGGGCTGACTTACAACTTCCTCCCAACTTCCCATAAGCTGCACCCAGACGTCCACCCGGGACCAACCATCCCAGCTTCTTTACCTCTTTAGTGTTCTGAGACGAGAGGCTTCCTCGTGGAGCACAAGCTCACCTGAAATGGTTGATCCTCCTACCTCTCTGCCTCCCAAGGGCCGGGATTACAGCATTCACTACTGCACTTAGCCCTTCTGTCATCCATCTCTAGCTCCACATAGGGAAGTGCCAGGAGCATTCTCAGTTCTCTAAAATGACTCTTGCTTACCTATGTTGCACCCATAGTAGGTCTAAGCACCCATAAAATGAAACCAACCAAGTAGGCGATGTTACTGTCATAGAAATCAGACTTGGACACATTTCTACTGCTCTTGATCTTTTGTTCGTTTTGTTTTAGTGGTTACTGGGGTTTGAACTCAGGACCTCAGGTGCTCTTACCATGGAACCATGGCCCCAGCTCTTATTTATTTCATATACCGTGGATGCTTCATTCACTTTCCATAATCAACTTCTGTTAATGTGTCAACATTCAACAATCTAAACACTCTCTCTCTCTTCCTCCCTCTCTCTCTCTCTCTCTCTCTCTCTCTCTCTCTCTCTCTCTCTCTCTCTCTCTCTCTCTCCTGGGTCTTTAACTCAGGGCCTGAGTGCTGTCTATCCCTGAGCCTTTGTGTTCAAGTCTAGTGCTCTACCACTTGAGGCACAGCACGCTTCTGGCTTTTTCTGGAGATAAGAGTCTCACGGACATTTTCCTGCCTGGCTGGCTTTGAACCATGATCCTTATAGCTCAGCCTCCTGATTAGCTAGGCTTACAGGGGTGAGGTGCCAGTGTCTGGCTAACTTATTTATTAAATTAAGCACATTATCAGTTCAGTTTTTTTTTTTTGCTTGAGAGAATGACCATGATTATTACCTTGCCATTTACTTTTTTAGAAAGAATATTTCTCACATGATTAAATGAAGGGTGAGGCATTCATTCTTCAAGGCCTAGGCGAGCCCCGCGTAATGTTAAGGATCCACATAAGAGGCGTGTGGCTGGGACTAGTGGCTCAAGCCTGGGATCCGACCACTCAAGAGGAGGAGAGGGAGGGACCTCCGTGCCAGCCTGTCACACCAGCCACAGAGAAGCACAATGGTCAGGTCAATACCACCATCAAAAGGAGGAAGGGAGCAAAATGGAAGGATCAGAATCAGGCAGAGAAGCAAAGTGGGGTGAGAGGCTGGAGAGAAGGGGTGATAAGCCAAAGGTCCAGGAAAAAGCACAGAAATGAAGTCTACCCAGAGACTTGGCCTTTCCACTCCTTCATTTGAGCCTTGTGAGGCCATTTTGGGCTCGGGAACTGATCACTCATTATGGGATTTGCGGATGGCAAATGCCCTCCATTAGAGGGCTAGTCTGCTGGGCACCATGGCTCACCCCTGTAATCCTGGCTGCTTAGGAGGCTGAAATATGAGGGTCTTCTTTGGAAGCTAGTCTGGGCAGAAAAGTCCAAGAGAATCTTACCGCCAATTCACCACGAAAAGCCTTGAGCATGAAAGAGAAGAGGGGCTGGAACCCTGAGTTCCCTTTGGGCAGGCATGCTTGTGCACAGAATTCTCTTGGGCAGTGGCTAAGCAAGGCTGAGGCAGGAGGATCACGGGTCAAGGTCACCCAGAGCTCCTCAGCAGGAGAGGAAAGGGAGGAAGGCGTACTGGGAAGCCCTGATCCCCACGGGCGAGGCCACCTCCTCCTCAAAGTCCAGCAGCCAATGGGAAAATGATTTCAGGAATATCAGAACCCCAAGGAAAACCTTTCACAGCTCCTAGGTGGGCACCATCCTCACTTCCCAAAAGTCTGGGTCACCAAGGAACCCCTGAGCATGGCAGAACATGTTGCAAGGACAACAGTGTCTTAAAGTACATAGTATTCTCAGCACCATCCCCTCCCAGCAGAAGCGACTCAGGAGATATTCGGGGAGGGGTAGCCCAGCTGGCTAAGGTTGGGGGTCATGGACCACGGTCACCTGGGCCCCCTGTGGAGTGGCATGGGAGCTCCTGACAGAGGGAGCAGCAGTGTGGCAGCACTTACCTGGATGGGGCCTAACTCCATCTAAGGTGACTCTTCCAGGACATCAGAGAACCTCCCAGACTCGTGGTTTCTAAAACAAGTCTGGGGACCAGGGAGAGGCACGAGGACGCTTGATGCCTGGAAGAATGTGTAGGTTGTCGTAGGAACGGCCAAGGGGCTCCCTGGCACTTTATAGGAACATTCCGGAAAATCCTCTAGCAGTTCATTAGCCTCGCTCAGGTCTCTGCCCGAGGTGGGGCTGGGCCGAGTCCAAATCACACTCCAAGTGGCAATGAAGTGTCGGCTGGGCCGAGCCAAGAGGCGCCGGGCGGGCGTAGCTCTGATGCCTTAGACATGGTTGCTCTGGGAAGGGATTTTAAGATGGCAGACTAGCTTCGGGGAAAAGAGAGAGGAAGAAGAGATGGGGACACCTGGGGTCGTGGGGATGAGACATCCTCCAGAGACACCCACAACAGAACCCATCTGCCTCATTCTCAGAACCCTGGCCAGCCACCCCTGCTTCAGATGGAGCAGAGACACCCCTGACCTTTAGCCTCTGAAAGTGATTTTCAGAGCCAGCCTGGAGGTAAGGAAGCCCAGAGGATGAATGCTCCAGGATGTGTTTGGGGTTTTTCTGTTTGTTTTTAATTATGCTGGTCCTAGAGGTATAAATCAGGTGTGGGTGCTGTCCCTGAGCTTTTTTGCTCAAGGAGGGCACTCTACCACTTGAGCCCCATAGCTCCACATCTGGCTTTTTGCTAGTTAAATGAAGATTAGAGTCTCACAGACTTTTCTGCCTGGGCTGGCTTCAAACTCTGATCCTCAGACGTCAGCTTCCTGAGTAGCTAGGATTACAAGTATGAGCCACTGGTGCCTGACTGGTGGAGCTGGAACTCTGGGCCTGAGCACGGTCCCTGAGCTCTTCAGCTCAAGGCTTCCACCTTACCCCTTGAACCACAGCACCCCTTCTGGTTTTCAGGTGGTTAACTGGAGGTAAGACTCATGGACTTTAGTGCCCTGGCTGGCTTTGAATCACGATTCTCAGATCTCAGCCTCCCGAGTAGCTGGAATTACAGGTGTGGCAGTGCCGGCTTTTTTTGTTTAATACAAATATTTCCATCCAAAGTTGGTTGCATCCTCCGACACAAATCCACAGGACTCAGGCTTATGCTTTCCTGTGCTTGGGCTTAGGCTCGCTGTCTCATTCTGCAGCTTACCAAAGGTCTTTTCCTAGACTGTTCTCCTATGGAAGTGTGCAGCCCTGCTGTTAAGGGGTGTTTGGAGATTTAGCCTAACAGAAGCCTTGAGGAAGTATTTCCAGACAAAAAGAAGGGAAGTCCATTTGCATGCAGACTCTTGCCGTCATGTTTACGCTTCCCTGCAACCATCTTCTGGAGCCACACAGTGCAGTGTCAGTTGTCGTCCCCCCCCCAACCACACACACACACACACACAAAATGTCTGTCTCCTTGCTGGAAGGCATGGGAGGAATTGTTCCCGAGTAGGGGGTGGGGTGGGGAAGGGGGGTTGGTCTTACAGGACAAAAAGAGCCCAAAAAGAGCCGGGGCCTGTCTCTTCTCTAGACATGGAGTTCAGAACCACAGATCTTGAGGGACCCTCTTGGGCCCCTCAAAAACTTCCTGTTTTTGAGCCAAGGGTCACTGGCTCTTGCCTGTGATGCCAGCGACTCCAGAGGCTGAGATCTGAGGATCCCAGTTCAAAGCCAGCCTGGGCAAGGAAAGCCCACCAGACTCATCTCCAAAGAACCACCAAAAAGCCGGGCGGGGAGCTGTGGCTCAAGTGGTAGAGCGCCACCCTTGGGCACCAAAGCTCGGGCAGTTCAAGCCCCGGGACGAGGCCGCCAGGACGGCAGTCCCCGGGCGGTGGTGCTGGCCTCGGCTTGGGTGTCTTAAGGTGGTGGTGGGAGGGACGTGGAGGTGGGGACCGGAGCGCGGGTGGCCCGGCGTCGCCCGCCGCTGGAGGCGCCCGCGGGTGCGGAGCGGAGACCTCGGCCCCACGGACGAGACGCACGCGCAGGGCCCGCGGCTGGGAGCCCCGAGCGCGCACCTCCAGCCCCGCCGGCGCCCCGGAGCGAAGGACGGGGGCGTCGGGACCCGAGAGAGACGGAGGCGCCCGTCCGGGGCCCGCGCGCCCGAGGGCCCGGGACCCCGGTTCCAGCCTCCCGGAGGCCCCCGCCCGGCCTCGGGCCCCCGCGCCTCGCTCCGGGCCTCGGATCCGATCTCGACGTCTCTGGGAGCCCCGACGCCCCTCGCTCCCGCCCGCGTCCCCGGGCCCCGTCCTCCGCCTCCCGCCCCGCGCACTCACCGGCGGCTGGCGTACGCCCCGCCCGGGGAGCCGGCGGCCGGCTCCGGGTACCCGTGCGGCGGCGGCGGCGGCGGCAGCGCGGCGGCCGGGAACGGGTAGACGAAGCCGGTGGCCAGCGCCGACCCCCACAGGCAGCCGCACGCCCAGGGCAGCAGCAGGGCCAGCTTCATCTTGCGGCGCGGCGCGCGGGGTCCCGAGCGCACGGAGGGCGCGGACCGAGCCCGCGGCCCCGGCCTGCCTGCCCGAGAGCGGAGGAGCGAGCCCGGGTCCGCGGGGAGCGGGCGCGCGCGCCGGGTCCGCCTTTTCAAATTCGGGGAGGTGGGCGCTGCGCCGTCAGAGGGGGCGTGGTGGGCTCGGCCCTTAACCCTCGGCAGCCCGGGGCCCAGGCGCGCCGCCGCCGCCAACACCGAGGCCCGGGTTCGCTCCCCACCCGGGGCGATCAGTCCCATGTTTCAGAGGTGGAAACTGAGGCTCCAACAAAGTGAAGCTGGGGGTGGGGGAGGGTGCGCCCCCCCCAGGGCATGGGTCACCCCGGGGCCTTTGTTGGGGCAGCTGGTGCACCCCACCTCGCCAGCAGGCTCTCCAGGGGCCAATCACCAGAGGCATGGCATCCACGCATGCCATCCACCCCCCTTGAGCGCTGGTGTGTCCCGGGACCTGAGCTCAGGGCCTGGGCGCTGTCCCTGAGCTGTTCCACTCCAGGCTGGCGCTCTTCCACTTGAACCACCCCCTCCACTTTGTTTCTTGCTGGTTCCGTCCACAGGGGAATCTCATGGGGTTTTCTGCTCGGAGCTGGCTTGGGCCTCTGAGGCTCAACCTCCTGAGTAGCTGGGATTGCAGGCCGGAGCCACCCTGGCGGCTGTGTTCTGATGTTTAGACGAGGTCACACTGTGTAGCTCTGATTGACCTTGAAGTCTTGATCCTCCATCTCAGCCTCCCAGCTTCCAGGTGTGGGGCATCCACCAACCTCACCGTTTAGGCTACACTCGTTTCCCCAGCAGCACGGGCTACAACCAAGCTGGAGGGAACAAGGAAAGAAGGCTTATGACTACTTTTTTTTTTTTTAAAGACAAAGATCTTTAGAGAAAAAAATAAATCACATTCCCCAAACTTTAGGACTGAGGCAGTGGTCCGGATCTGGCCCTCTTGGTGTGGTCTTGGATCACAGCTTCATTCTGGCCGAGGGACAGGCCCTGGGTGAGTTCTGTGTGCCTGGCCCTGTGCAGGGTGCACAGGATAGAGAAGAAGGGGAGGAGGATTCGGTAACATCCCGCCTACCTGCCCTAGGAGAGATCCACTCCGCCAGCACCCGCGGCCCTCTCTGATCAGCAACGTGAGGGCCACTGGACCCCGTTTCCAGACTCGCTGAAGGGCCCGGATGAGCTGGGCACACCGGGTGTGGTGCACCTGAACCGCGGTGACACTCCAGGAGCAGTTAAGGCCCGGCTCACGCGAAAGGGGCGTGGCCCAAGGCTGGGGAAAGCGAGCGGTGCCTTGGTTGGGGGGCGTGGTTTGAATGCGAGGGGCGTGGCCCGTGGCGGTGGGTGGGGCTTGTGGGTGGGCGTGGCTGGAGTGGCAGCGGCTTGGTTCAGATGATCAAGCCAGGCGAGCCTAGAGAGCCCAGAGTTCAAACTCCAATGCTACAGAAAAGCTTTATTAATTAAAAACACACACACACACACATCGAATGACACCAGCCAATAGGCTCAATATTCTGGAATACGTGCAACTTTTTCACAGGACAAAACTTTGCCTATTTTACTCCGTGGTCAAAGATTAAAGAAACAACAACAGTCCTAGCCTGTTGAGATCGAATCTGGCTGTTCTTTCCTTTCTCTTCCACTTTCCTAACGCGCAGGACCAGCGCTGAGTGGAAGGTGTCATTTGCATTCCTCTGTAGAGAAAGCATGCAGCCCGTGGGTGCTGAGTGAGAAAATTCCTCGCGGATGTTGTGACAGCTGCCGCCTCCACCCCCGCAGCTCGGCCCCAGGGGTCTCCCAGGCTCCCTTCCCCACACATGGCCCTGTCCATGTCCAGGCTTGGGCCCTTGCCGTCCTGATCACACGTGGAAACTTCCAGAGAAGCGGAAGCCTGCGCTTGGTTCCAAGAGCCTGAGAAATGCAGCCACAGACGTTTGGAAGTTGGAGCCGGGCACTGAAAGGCTCACGCCTGGAATCCTACTCAGGATGCTGTGATAGGAGGATCGCGGTTCAAAGTCAGCCTGGGCACGGAAGTCCGGGAGATTCTCATCTCCACTGGTCCACCAGGAAACCGGGGGCTCAAAGTGCTTGAGCACTAGCCTTGAGCAAAAGAGCTCAGGCAGAGCACCCTGGCGCCCAGTGCAAGCCTCATGATTGAGTGTGGAGATGGAGCCAGGCACAGTGACTGCAGAGATCAGAGGATCGTGGTTTGAGGCTAAGCCAGAAAGGAAAGCCCATGAGACCTTTTTTTTTTTTACTCCAGTCTTGGGGCTTGAACTCAGGACCTGGGCACTGTCCCTGAGCTTCTTTTGTTCATGGCTGGGACTCTACCACTTGAGCCACAGTGCCACTTCTGGCTTTTTCTGTGTATGTGGCTTCATGCATGCTAGGCAAGCACTATACCACTGAGCCATATTCCCAGCCCCCCATGAGACACGTATATCCAATTAACCGGCAAAAGGCCAGGCTGAAGACCTGGATCAATTGGTAAAGCATTATCTGAACAAGCACAAGGCCCTGACTTTAAATCCAGACACTGATGAAAATGAAAACATTAATTAATTTAAAAAGCGTGTCTTTTGTTTTGCAATAATGCAATGTCGGACCCCAGGTCACTATGCCTCAGAAGCCCCATCCCCAGGTAGGGTTCAGATTTCTTGATGACAAACAGGCAAAGCATTCTCAGAGCAGCTTTGCAAGCCTGGTGCTCACAGGCCTTTCTGATAAAATCTCAATCAGTGCCCTGTCCACAGACAAAAGACAGATCTTCCCTTCCACTGTACTCAGCAAAAAGAAGCACTGGACACAGAAGTAAATACACACCAGGCTGAGGCCAAGGTAAATATTGACCTCTTGGTGTGATAAATCTTCCTGGTAATGTAAAACAGGGAACGCGCCCACCCCACCTCCGGCCCCCTGCACTGCCAGACTCCCCACAAAGGCATGGATCCTGCAATTCTCCCTCATGAGTTCCAGGAGGGAGAGGCAGGCGTAGCACACTTTCCATATGGCGTCCTCCTGCAGCCCAACCCACAGCTGTGAGGGGCCCTAGAACCACACAGCCCTGGGCAGATGGAAGCAGCCAGCCTCTCACCACCACAAGGGCTGCTTTGTATGGCTCAAACTTTCTGTCCTTTGCCAGGACAAAATGCAAGCAGAATGTCGCTGTCACAGAAGATCCTGACTAAATGTTCCTCTACACCCGGACTTCCTCAGAGTCCACACAGCCCCATAAAAATGACTTCACCACCCCACGTGCTGCTGGCTCACACCTGTCATCTCAGAAGGCTGAGAGCTGAAGATGAAGGTTCAAAACCAGCCTGGGTAGGAAAGTTCCTGAGAGGGGCCGGGAGTTTGGCCTAGTGGTTAAAGTGCTTGCCTAGCATGCATGAAGACCCGGGTTCGATTCCTCGGTACCACATATATAGAAAAAAAAAGCCGGAAGTGGTGCTGAGGCTCAAGTGGTAGAGCTCTAGCCTTGAGAAAGTCCAAGGACAGTGCTCAAGCCCTGAGCTCAAGCCCAGGACTGGCAAAAAAAAAAAAAAAAAGAAGGTTCCTGAGAATTATCTGCAATGAACCACTAGAAAACCTGGACATGGTGCTGTGGCTCAAGTGATAGAGCTCTAACCATGAGCAGAAGAGCTCAGGGACAGCTCCCAGGTCCTGAGCTGCAGCCCCAAGACCAAGCAAAAAAAACGCAAAAAAGTGATTGTGGGGGCCAAGAGTTTGGTCTAGTGGTGGAGTGCTTGCCTAGCATGCACGAAGACCCAGGTTCGATTCCTCGGTACCACATACATAGAAAAAAGCTGGAAGTGGTGCTGAGGCTCAAGTGGTAGAGCTCTAACCTTGAGAAAGTCCAAGGACAGTGCTCAGGCCCTGAGCTCAAGCCCAGGACTGGCAAAAAAAAAAAAAAATGATTGTGTGTGTGTGTGTGTGTGTGTGTGTGTGTTTTCAGTCCAGTACTAAACCTCAGCTTCCTGAGTAGCCAGGATTCCAAGCGTGAGGCCTGGGTCTGCTTCGATATGTATCTGGTTTGAACATGTCCCCAGAGCTCCTGCGTTGGCAGCGGATTCCCTAAACCTATTGGAGGGACAGCAGGTAGATGTGGTTCTGGGGTGGGAGTCGGTCACTGGCCTTTTCTGTCCCCCTGTGAGGACTCAGTACCTTGCCAGCAAGTGACACGCCATCATGTGGAAGCCAGGCAAAGGGAGTGGTGGAGGTGGGGCCTGCCTTTTGTCTAGCAGAAGAATCACTGGTAAGATCACCTTGGAATTGGAAATAAGTGGATGAGAGGGGCAGGGGGCATGGCATGCAGGAAGGGGCCAGTCCCTGGGAGCTGATGTCACTGTCATAGAAGCTTTCTTCCCAGTGTGGCTACATCCTCCAGGACCCCACAGCCAGTGCGTCCTTGTGTCTCGTTTCTTGGTCCTTCCCAGATTCATAACACGTTCCATATGACCATAAGAATGGCCCGCGGTCATTTGGCCAAAGCTGTGTGTCTCCATGTCCCTGCCATGCTCCTCTTCTGCAGATTAAATTCTTGTTTTTATGGTCTCTGTCACAAACGATTTGACGGACCCCCTTTGCGATTTCCAAAGCCTCCGGTAAGGATCGCTCAGCAAATAAGAATTTGCCACGCTCAAACTGCTGTCAGGCATGCTGAGACATGGGGGCTTCTTCTCCCAAGGACAGGGGCCTAGTCTTGTGGCATCTGGTGGCTCTCTCACTGAGCATGTGCCAGAACAGGCCTGAGAGCTGGTGCCCTGGGCTCTCCTCATACCACGCTGTGGGAAGGCTGCACACCAGGGCCTGGGTTATTGTCCTGGGTTCCACTGTGCTCTACTACTTGAGCCATAGCATCACTTCTGGCTTTTTCTGTGTATATGGTACTGAGAAACCAAATCTGGGGCTTGATGAATGGTAGGCAAGTTCTCTACGACTAAGCCACATTCCCAGCCCAGTTATGAGAATTTTCCTCCCAGGTATCAAAGTGCATACCTACAATTGTAGCTGCTCAGGAGGGCTGCTATCTGAAGCTTAAAGTTCGAAGCCAGCTGGGGCAGGAAAGTCTATGAGATTCTTATATCCAATTAACCAGTAAAGAGAACTGTGGCTCAAGGAGTAGAGCACCAGACTTGAACAAAAAAAGCTCAGGGATAGGGCCAAGGTCATGAGGTCAAGCCTCAGTACCAGTGCACGCGTGCACGCATACACACACACACACACACAATTTGTGAGCATTTTCCATCTCTGAAAGTTAATGTGAAAATGTTCACATCTCAGTATTACATGGGAGGTGGATGAAATGAATTTTTATCGTCATATATCATAGAAAATCCACATTTTATTCTTCAGAAATAAGAACTGTCTATAATCACAGGGAACAGAGGGGGCCAGCTCAGATGAAATATTTTGTGACTGGAGGTTATATTAAATCTTTTTCAACAATTTATGAAGAGGATTTGAAATACATCAAACATTCCTTTCTGTTATTTTTTGGGGGGGAGCAAGTGAGAGATTTTATTCTATCGAGTCACTGAATCAAGAGGGAAAAAAAGTCTTAGTTTATGTAGTCTTCAACCCATCCAATTTCACTGTGCAGGCTTCAGGACTGAAGGCCAAATATGAAGCAAGGCTGAAGTTAACTTCTTCTCATTGAAAGCCTTACCGAAAAGTCTCCCGATAATTTACCATGACAATAATACCAAATTTGAATTCTCTCAGTTGGCTTTCTTGCTCATGACTGGCATTCTATTTGAACCACACCTTCACCCCAAATTTTTGCTGGTTAGTTGGAAATAAAAGAGTTTTTCAGACTTTTTTTTTTTTTGCCTCAACTGCCTTGGGACACAGTCTCCTGAGTAGCTAGGATTACAGGTAAAAGCCAAGAGGGCCCAATGAATAAACTTCTCCCTTAGAAGATGGAAGTAGGGATGGGAATGTGGCTAGTGGTACAGTGCTTGCTTGGCATGCACAAACCCTGGGTTTGATTTCTCAGTACCACACAAAGAAAAAGCTGGAAAAACCACACAGAGAAAAAGTTGTGGCTCAAGTGGCAGGGCACTAGCCTTGCAAAACTGCTCAGGGACAGTGCCCCAGGCCCTGAGTTCAAGCCCTAGGCCTGGAAAAAAAAAAGATGGATTGTAACTGGAATACAGAAGCAATTTTTCCCAGTGTAACAATGAATAACATGCAGACAGAATGAACATGCAGACAGAGAGACAGGCTATTCCATAGCTTTTCACATGGAAAAAATGGGGACCTGTATTCCCCGGACCTTCCCACCCCCCTGAATTTAGAAAATAGACTTTGCTATTTTAAAATTTATTTTATTTTTATTTATTTTTGTGCCAGTCCTGGAGCATGAATTCAGATACTGGGCTGGGAAGGTAGCCTAGTGGTAGAGTGCTTGCCTAGCATGCATGAAGCCCTGGGTTTAATTCCAGGACTGGCCAAAAAAAGAAGAGCAGGGATCAGGGATCCCTGTCTGGGCTCAACCTATAATGCTGCCAAGTTGCTAAGATTATTGGCATTAGCCATTGGCACCTGGAGTAACTTCATATTTTAATGAATACAGAAGAACATTTATATTAAGCATTAGTAATAAAATTACCACCTGGGAATATGCAATCCTGCCAAAAACTAAGGAGGAGCACACATGACAGAAATTACTTTCTCTTTTGTGTATGTGTGTGTGCTAGTACTGGGGTCTGAACTCAGGACCTAGTAATCTCATTTGGCTTCTGGCTTTTTCACTAAAGGTTGACACTCTGCTACTTGAGCCACACTATTACTTCTGGCTTTTTGCTGGTTAACTGGAGAAAAAAGTCACCTGGTTTGCCTGCCCAAGCTAGCTTCAAACTATGATTCTCAGATCTCAACTTCCTGAGTAGCTAAGATTACAGAGGCAAGCCACTGATACCCAGTGCATGCATATCTATCTATCTGTCTGTCTATCTATCTAGATATGTCATGGGACTTGAACTCTGGGCCTGAGCACTGTCCCTGAGCGCTTCAGCTCAACTCTAACACTCTGCTACTTAATCCACAGTACCACTTCCGGTTTCAGGTGATTAACTGGAGATAAGAGTCTCTCAGACTTTTGTGCCCAGGCTGGCTTTGAGCTGTGATCTTCAGATCTCAATTCCTGAGTAGCTACAAATACAGGTCACTGGTGCCCGGCAAGTATATTTATTTATTTCTCAAGTCTGATAACTCAGACTTTATTTGATGGGGGGGAAAGAGTTTTATTCTATCCTTCACACTTTTCCTTTTTGGATTTCTGCATGGTCTCAAGCTTCTCGAGCTTGCTGGGCAGGTGCTCTACCACAAAAGTCTTGCCCCTGCCCTCTATTCTTCTGTTTTGTTTTCAGATTACGTCTCATCCTTTCTGCCCAACGCCAGCTTCAGACCTCAATCTTCCTTCCTATGACCCCATACACATTTATTGCCATACTCTTCTTGGCTGAAATGTGAGTCTAATTTTTTGTAAAAACCTGGCCATGGGGCCGGGAGTTTGGCCTAGCATGCATGAAGACCTGGGTTCAATTCCTGGGTACCACGTACATAGAAAAAGGCCGGACGTGGTGCAGAGGCTCAAGTGGTAGAGCTCTAGCCTTGAGAAAGTCCAAGGACAGTGCTCAGGCCCTGAGCTCAAGTCCAGACTGTCAGAAAAAAAAAAAAAAAACAAACCCTGGCCATTAGCAGGGTTCATCCTGTCTTTGTCTCCTAAGTAGCTGGAATTACAGGGGTGAGCTACCATCCTCAGGCTATAGACACATAAAATGCTGATGTGCTGGGGGCATGGCCTAGTGTTAAAGTGCTTGCCTAGTATGCATGAAGTCCCCGGTTCAAGTCCTTGGTACCCTATACATAGGAAAAGCTGGAAATGGTGCTGTGGCTCAGACCCTAAGTTCAATCTCCAGGACTGGCAAAAAAAAAAAAAAGAGGTGGTCAATAAAAATGTCCTAAACAACTTACGACTTCGTCCTAAAGAAAAAAGGGATCTCTGTTTCCTTGGTACCTAGGAGTGCCAACCTTGAGAGGAAAAAGCCCAGGGCCAGCGTCCAGGCCTTGGGTTCGAGCCCCAGTACCCCCCCCTCCCCCCCCACACACACACCATGGGAAAAGGAGTCTGGAGGCGCAGCTCAAGTGATGCAAGCATTGAGGACCCGCGTGCAGAACCTCGTACAGTCACGAAATGAATGAATGAATGAATGAGTGAACGAATGAATGAATGTGTGAATGAATAAATGAATGAATGAATGGATGGATGGATGAATGAATGAGTGAATGAATGAATGAGTGAACGAATGAATGAATGTGTGAATGAATGAATGAATGAGTGAATGAATGAGTGAATGAATGAGTGAATGAGTGAATGAGTGAATGAATGAATGAGAGGCTGCACGCGCCTATCCAGGCCTGCTCCATGACTCAGGACGGAGTTCTGCAGCCACTGGCCAAGCAACGTCACCTGCGGGCGTCGCCCAGAGCATCCAAATCAAGAGGACAACCGGAAGGCACAGAAACTCCACCTCGGGGAGCCTCACGGGGAGCAGCTCCGGCTCTGGGGGGCGCCCGCCTGCCTGTCTTCCCCTTCCCGCCCATTCCCAGGAGCTGCGCGGCTCCCGTCGGCCCCCGCGCCGCGCCCGGTCGCCATGGAGACGAGGGAACCCCAGCCAATCAGCCCGGAGCGCGTGCGCGGCGCGGCTCCCGTCGGCCCTCGCGCCGCGCCCGGTCGCCGTGGAGACGAGGGAACCACCCCCCCCTCCCAGCCAATCAGCCCGGAGCGAGTGCGCGGCTCCCGTCGGCCCCCGCGCCGCGCCCGGTCGCCATGGGGACGAGAGCGGCCCGCGGGGTCGGCGCGGCCGGTGGCGCTCGCCCGAATCCCCCGCGGTGGTGGGACCGGCTGGCCGTCCCCGAGGCCCCGCGGCGATGCTGAAGGTCAAGGTCCTCTTCGTGGGGCCCTGCGAGGTGAGGCCGGGCCCGGCGCGGTGCGGGGCGCGCCGGGGAGCCCCCAGGCCTTGGAAGGCTCGGCGCAGCGGGCCGCGCAGGCCCAGCGCCCCGCCGACCGGGCTCCCGCGCGTCCCGGAGGCCGCGTCACGAGCGACGTGGTTGGAATCAGAGGCCGGAGTCGGGCGTGGTGCTGGCTCCTGGTTGGAAGGCCGGGAAAGACCGCGAGCCGCCATCTCCAGTTGACCCACCCGGAAAGCCCGAGGCGGTGCCGTGGCGCGGGTGGTGGAGCGCCAGGCTTGAGCTGAAGAGCCCCGGGTCTCCAGGCCCTCCTCATCACCGCTCCCCACCCGCCCTGTACCGCACGTCACCCAGAACCAACCCAGCCCGGGGCGCTGGCGCCCTCCTCTGCCGCCAGCCCCCAAGGAGGCCGGGAGTGGAGGACTGGGGTTCTGGGCCAGTGGGGTGGGGCTCGCAGTCCTGTCGTCCTCCACACCCAGGAAGTGTAAGCAGGGTTGGCTCCTACGCCAGCCGAGGCAAGGCAGTGAAACACCTTCTTTTTTTTCTGGCCTGGCCTGGGCACTGTTCCCCAGCTTTTTTTTTTTTTGGTCAAGGGTAGCACTTCACCATGGCGCCACTTCGGGCAAGCACTCCATCACTGAGCCCCGTTCTCCACTCTGTCTGTCTATAATGTTCTGCCACTTCCGTGTGTACCACAGACGTGGGAAGCATTTCTTTTGTTGTTGTTGTTGCTTACTGAGGTTTATTAATAACGTACATAATCATTTTTACATTCGCACTAATAAGGGCCATCGAAGTTTATGAATTAACAAAAAAGCGAAGCGTTTCTTAAAACTTTCAAAGTGCGATGTCTTCCCTCCACAGGTCGGATTAGCTAAGTTGGGTAATGATCTGCGCATCTGGATTTCGCCCAGGCTTTTTTGTTGTTGGTGGTGCGGGTGGTTATGGGGCTTGAACTCTGAATTTGCGTGTTGTCCCTGACCTTTTTTGGCTCAAAACTAGCACTCGGCCTGGGAGTTTGGCCTAATGGTAAGAGTGCTTGCCTAGCATGCACAAAGACCCGGGTTTGATTCCTCGGTACCACATACATAGAAAACAGCCAGAAGTGGTGCTGAGGCTCAAGTGGTAGAGCTCCAGCCTTGAGAAAGCCCAAGGACAGTGCCCAGGCCCTGAAATCAAGGCCCAGGACTGGCAAAAACAAAACAAAACAACAACCCTAGCACTCTACTACTTTGAGCCATAGCTCCACTTCTGTTTTCTGCTGGCAAATTGGAAGTAAGAGTCTCACAGACTTTCCTGCTTGGCCTGGTTTCTAAGTGTAATCACCAGATCTCAGCTTCCTGAGTAGCTAGAATTACAGGCTTGAGCCGCTAACACCCAGTTTGTGTGTGTGTGTGTGGCGCCACATGCACATATGTACGTGTCAGTGTGTGCACATGCCCATATAAGGGCTTGAACTCAGGGCCTCACACTCGTACCAGCTTTTTTTCATTCAAAGCTGGTGCTCTACCACTGGAGCCACTACTCCACTTCCAGCTTTGTTTTGCTGGTTTAATTGGAGATTCCAACCAGGCTGGCTTCAAATCATGATTCTCAAATCCCAGCCCCCTGAGTAGCTGGGTTATAGGAGTGAATCTCAGCATTAAAGATCTTTATTATTCTCTGTCTCATTTTCACAGAGTGGAAAAACTGTTTTGGCCAACTTTTTGACTGAATCTTCAGACATCACCGAGTCTTCAGACATCACCAAATACAACCCAACCCAAGGGGTGAGGTGAGCCTGTCCCAGAGTCCCCAGCCATCGCCTCCCTAACACTAGGGGCATTTGGCAGGGGTTCCACAAGTGGGATGCTTGAGTCAAGGAATTGTTGCTGTTTTGACTTTTAGGATCCTGGAATTCGAAAATCCAAATGTGACCAGCAACAGTAAAGGCATGGGGTGTGAGTTTGAGCTCTGGGACTGTGGCGGTGACCTGAAGTATGTTTCCTTTATTTGAATTTATTTTTAATTTAATTTGTGTACTATTTATTGCCAGTCCTGGGGCGTGAACTCAGGGTCTGGATACTTTCCCTAAGCTTCTTTTGCTCCATTTCTGCCTTTCTGTGGTTAATTGGAGCTAAGAGTCTCAGGGACTTTTTCTGTCTGGGATGTCTTCATGATTCCTCAGATCTCAGTCTCTTGAGCTGAGATTAAAGGTGTGAACCACCAACACCTGGCAATAAAGCTCACTGGTAGGGTGCCTGGCAAGTGCAAGGCTCTAAATTCCATCCCCAGGATATTTCTCTTCTCTCCTTTTTCTGACACACACACACACACTACACAGAAGGCAGGGTGAGCTATACACCAATGACTTATTCTTGTAAGCAAAAAAGCTAAGGGACACCAGCGGGGCCCTATGTTCAAGCCTAGTAATGGCACAAGATTAAAAAAAGAACGGAGGCAGAGTGGCCTTACATTGGCTCTGACACGGTTTCTGCCCTGCAGGTTCGAGTCCTGCTGGCCAGCCCTGATGAAGGACGCTCAGGGCGTGGTGATCGTCTTCAATGCTGACATCCCAAGTCACCTGAAGGAGGTCAAGATGTGGTACTCCTGCTTTGTCCAGCAGCAGTTCCTCCAGGATGCCCAGTGTCTGCTCATTGCCCACCACAAGCCAGGCTCCGGAGGGGACACAGGGAACCTGGCTTTGAGTAAGGACACATGGATTTCTCTACCTCCTTTTGTCCCCAGTGACAAGAGCATCCATCTGTCTGTCTGGTTGTGGTTTTGTTCTGCTTGTTTGATTGGGGTTTAGGGTTTTGGTTTGTTTGCTGACACTGTAGAGATTTGAACTCAAGGCCTTATTCTTGCTAGGCAGCCATGCCTCCAGTTTGGTTTGGTGTTTTTGAGCGAGAGTCATACTATACAGCTTATCTGGAACTCACTTGTAGCCCAGGCTAGAACCACCCTCAGGCTAGAACTGTCCCAGCATCCTGAATGCCAAAATCAAAGTGGTTCCCACCATGCCCAGCTGCGTTTTATGTTAGTTGGGATTTTGTTGTTGTTGTTTCATTTTTTAGATTTTGTAAAAGTGGTTTTGAATCACACCTGTCCTCGGTTTCTGAGCACCCGTGTGTCTTGGCATTGGATGGTGTCACCATGTCAGAACTGCCAACGTGTAGGCCTTCTTCCGGCCTCCAGGCAGACACTAAAGCAGGGAGAAGCTTGGCACCCATAAGTGTGTGATTCCAGCTACTCAGGAGACTTGAGTATCGTAGATTGAGGCTAGCCCAAGCAGAAAAGTCTGCCAGACTCCATGCCTAAAATAACCAGCCAAGAGTGGGGCAGATTGTGGAGCAATGAAACAGCACCGGCCTCAAGCCGAAGGCTGAGTGTGAGTGTGAGGTCCCCAGTTCAAGTGCCACGCACACACACTGCAAAATGAATTGGCTTTCGGAAATCTTAGGTTCCTGCCTAATTATCTTTCTTTCCCTTTTTTAAGCACCACCCTTGACCAAGCTGAAGCTGGTACACTCCAATCTTGAGGAGGACCCTGAGGAGATCCGGATGGAATTTGTAAAGTATTTAAAGAGCATCGTCAGTTCTGTGTCTGAGAGCAGAGACAGGGAGGAGATGTTAATTTTTACCTGACTACCACCTCCCAATAAAATCCACTTCTTCCTTGTGTGGATCTGAGCTCTCATCCAGGGAGGGACTAATGCTTCCTTTTCCCTGTCTTGTACCTCCTGAAGAGACTCCATATCTTCTAGAAGGTTCCTATCAGTCCCAGCCAGGGACTGACCCACAGCACTCTGGCGTCAAGTGTAGTTGAACTGGGGAAAATGCTATCACAAATTCTGAGTTCCTGGCCTGAGACCTTTCCAAAGAGCTAGAAGTTCAGGGGCCATATTCCGCTTCACATTTTTCAGTCTGTAAAAACGAATTGTTAACTACCATAATCCAAAGACACAACAGCTGTTGAGTCCATGTGTGGTTGGTTTAGATGTGACTTTTCCTGCCTTGGGCAGCATTGGTCAGCACTGAAGACGATCACCACGCCGTGAGCGTCCTTCCTTCAGGGCCGGCCAATCCTGGGGCTTGAACTCAGGGCCTGGGCACTGTTCCTGAGCTGCTTTTGCTCAAGGCTAGCACTCTAGCACTCTTACCATTGGAGCCACAGTGCCACTTTGCCCTTTTCTATTTAGGTGGTACTGAGGAATTGAACCCAGGGCTTCGTGCATTCTAGGCAAACATTCTACCCCCAAGCCACATTCCCAGCTTATCTTTTTGTACTCAAGGCTGGCCTCTACAACTTGAGACACAGCTCAACTTCCAGCTTTTTGCTGGTTAACTGGCGATGAGTTTCAAGGACTTTCGTGCCTGGGCCTGCTTTGAACCACAAGATCTCAGCCACCTGAGTAGTTAGGATTACAGCCCAGAGCTGCTGATGTTGAGGTGTGATATTTTTATTTTTTCAGAAGTAGGGATTGACCTCAAGGTTTTGTACTTGGTCAGGCTGGCACTCTGTCAGCCACGTCTGTAGTGCCAGATGTGATTTTACTTCATTTAATAAAGCACAACTGGTTGAGTGCCTACTTTGCTCAAGAGCCACTGCTATAGTTGCTGAGCACACGATGAAATTAAAAAAAAAAACTGTCCTCGTGGAACTTCCATTTTATTTTTCTAAACAATAGTAAAATAAAGTATAAAAGATGTTCTGGGTGATCAAGCATAAGTAAAAATTTGAGATTTTGCTCCCTCTGCGTCTAGGCAGCCCGACCTCGAACCAGCCTCAGCTTCCCGCCTGCTGAGAGTCACAGGTGTGCCTACCACACTCGAAAACGCTCCTCCACCGATCACCCCGTCACTCTGTGCGTGCGTGCCGAGCGCCGCTCACACGCCACCACTTCCTGGGACGGCCCGGAAGCTGGGCGTTCCCACGGCGCTCTGGGAGATGTAGTTCCGCCTCTCGCATGCTACCGCTTCCTGGGAAGGAACCGGAAGTTGGGCGTTCCCACAGCGCTCTGGGAGCTGTAGTTCTGGGCTGTCTCTTTCATGTCCGGGCACTCTGGGAGATGTAGTTTTGCTTCAAAGTGCCGGGTGTCCCCTGACCTATAAGGGCTGTGTAAAAAGGGCGCGTGGACGCCCCATCTTTGGAGCCGTGGCGGCGGGGACTGCCACTCGCAGTCCACCAATGGTCGCAAAGCTGAGGAGCCCGCCATTGCGAGCCCACTTGGTGTCGATGACAACCGGTTCACCGCTGAGGACTCTGGGAACCGTCGTTCGGCGGTCGCGGGGCCCGAACCTGTGGACGGAGCAGCTGCCGTTAGCGATGGTCACCGGTCAGAGCGAGCCGCCCTGGACGGCGAGGACGCCAGTGGGGGGGGAGGCCCTCCGGCATCGCCCGGACGCCGGGAAGGAAGGCTCCGGGGGCGTGGCCTCTGGCGGGGGCGTGGCCAGGCACCCGGGGCGTGGCCTCTGGCGGGGGGCGTGGCCCAGCCAGAAGGTTGCTGGGCTCCAGGTTGGCAGGAGCTTTGCAGATCTGGTGGGTTGGCTTTGTGGCTGGAGCCGAGCCAAGTGCACAACCGACCGAGGTCTTTAGTATTCTGGACTTCCATTTACCCATACCAAATAAAAGGTCAGGTGAGGAAGAACCTTCTCATTACTGTTTATGTATTTTTTTGCCCGGGCCTATAGCTCTCTCTGGCCTGACCTCCCGTCCTCCCACTCCAGCTTCCCCATGCTGAGATCAGAGGCATGGGCTACACCTGTTCTCTTTCTTACTGCTTATGCTGTAGGATTTTGCCCAGCATAGGACCGTACTCCACCGCGGCTCCCTTCCCTCTGCTACCTTCCTCCGTCTTCCTGCACTTGGCTGGTGCCTCAGTTCAAAGGAATCCTGAGCTTCCAGCTGACCCCAACCATAGCTCCTGCCTTCCTCCCTACTCCACCCAAAGGGGCACCCAGGACTCTGTCCTGAGAGATTATTAATCCACACCCCTTTGGGCAGCTTCCTCCACTCCTGCTGGCCACTCCCTCCACCTGCCTGGCCTGCAGAGGTCAAGTATTCCACCTGATCCTCCCCCACCTAATACTTCAGTCCTTTCTTCATCTCTTCATCTCCTAGAATTTTCTTTTTTTTTGTGGGTAATGGGGTTTGATCTTAGCCTCAGCGCTGTCTCTGAGCTCTTAAGCTCAAGGCTCCCCGCCCTACCCTTGAACCAAGCCCCACTTCCAATTTTCTAGAGGTTAATTTGAGGTAGGAGTCTCAGGTCCTTTTGTGCCCAGGCTGGCTTTGAACCTTGATCCTCAGATCTCAGCCTCCTGAGTAGCTAAGATTACAGGTGTGAGCCACAGCGTCCAGCCAAATTTGTTTTTTGTGTCAGTCCAGGGACTTGGACTCAGGCCCTGGGCTCTGGGCCCCTGAGCTTTTGTGCTCCAGGCTAGTGCTCTATCCCTTGAGCCACAGCTCTTATTTCCAACTTTCTCAAGGCTAGAGCTCTACCACTTGAGCCTCAGCACCACTTCCAGCTTTTTTGTAAGTATGTGGTACCGAGAAATCGAACCTGGGTTTTTATGCATGCTAGGCAAGCACTCTACCACTAGGCCAAACTCTCGGTCTCTTTTTTTTTTTTTTGGCCTGTTCCAGAGCTTGAACTCAAGGCTTGAATGCGGTCCTTGAGCCTCTTTGTGCTCAAGGCTGGAGCTCTACCACTTGGACAGCACTTTCTGAGTAGTTTATTGGAGATAAGAGTCTTACAGCCTGCCCGGGCTGGCTGCAAACTGTGGTCCTGATTTCAACCTTCTAAGTAGGTAGAATTACAGGCGTGAGCCACCGGCAATCTACCTTCCACCTCATTTTTTCACTGTGCTATCTGCTATTTACGTAATCTGTGGGATATGTGGTTGTTATTTAGTTGTTTTTCTGCTCAGGAAACATCGTATTTGTATTTCTTGTGTGTTTAGGCCTGAGGACCAGCTTACCTCCCATGAGGACTTTCTGAAAGCTGGTCACAGGATCAGTAGGCTCTCTGCAGGTACCCAAGCCAAGCAACAACTCAAATATTCCAGAATCTCCCAGCTCACATGAGAGAACTCCCCAGTGGAAACAGTGAACTCCCTTCCCCAGAGAAAAGCTTCAAGCAGGAGAAAGGATGGAGGAATTGTGACAGGAACTCGGTGACCCAGCCTGCAGGCAGATGAGCCACTGTCAGGGGTGGGCAGTGAACGGGCTGAAAGCTCTTGTGGAAAGTGTTGCACAGTTCCTGTCCCTTCTCAGCCTCACAGTAAGCACGTGGTTCCCAGTAACAGCTGACAGTGGCCCCAGTGTGATCTGGCCACTTCCTGCCCAGAGAGAGGAGCCAGTCAGCCTGGGTGGCGGAAAGGCTACCAGGTGCCAGTGTCTGACCCAGCAGGAACCCCCACTCAGGGGAGACTCTACAAGCTAACCATGTAGATACCTCAGATCTCCTCTGTGTGTGTGTGTGTGTGTGTGTGTGTGTGTGTGTGTGTGTGTGTGTGTGTGTGTTGTGCGCATGTCGGTTCAAGGGCTTGAACTCAGCCTGTGTGCTGTCCCTTAACTTTTTTTGCTCAAGGTTGGGGCTCTAATACTAGAACTACAGCTTCACTTCTGGCTTTTTACTGGTTAATTGGAGATAAGAATCTCATGAAATTTCTTGCCTGGGCTGGCTTTGAACCTTGATCCTCAGATCTCAACTTCCTGAGTAGCTAGAATGACAGGCCACTGGTACCTGGCTCCCAGATCTTCCATTTGGAGCCTCTGGGAAAAAATCCAGGCTAACCATATCCCTGAACCCCAGCTTCCTGGATTAGCCAGGTTCAGATTGGAGAAAATATATGGAGATGACATTAGAAGTTGCAGGGAGTGAAGGCTCCTGTGGAACCTGCCACCCACCACAAGAGCGTGCTGAGGTGCAGGGAGGAGCCGTCCATAGCACCCCGGTGGGAAGGCCAAGTCCAGCTAGGCCACCCACAGGAAGTGGCTTGGCCCCCAGAACCCCTGTGCCCCCTAGCAGGGAAATCACCCAGGAATGCCCAAGCTGGAGGGCATGGTTTGCTGACAGTAACAGTTGGGGCTAGATATGGGAGCCCTAATGAGCCTGAAGTGACACTCAGAGTCCCTCATGTGACTTAGACGGGAGCCCCAGCTTCAGGCAAACTTGGCCAAATTCATTTTCTTGGCCTCCACATGAATGTGTATGTGTGTGCGTGCGCGTGCACCTGACATATGTACTTTTTTTTTCTTGGTCATGGGACTTGAACTCTGGGCCAGGATATTGTCCTCGAGTTCTTTAGCGCAAGGTTACTGCTCAACCTCTTGAGCCACAGCGACACTTCTGGTTTTCTAGTGGTTCATTGGAGATCAGTCTCATGAACTTTAATGCCCGGGCTGGCTTTGAACCCGGATCCTCAGATCTCAGCCTGGTGAGTAGCTAGGATGACAGGCGTGAGCCATTGCACCGGGCTGCGTCTGTACGCATTAACCGCACAAATCCATCGCTTGATCTTCTTGGTAAATGTGGAAAGGACACTTTCCGTAGGAAAGTTCTGGAGACCAGAGAGATTCAAAACCATTTCCAGAGCTGGGCATTGGTAGCTCTTGCCTGTCATCCTAGCTACTCAGGAGGCTGAGATCTAAGGATCGAGGCTCAAAGCCAGCCCAGGACCAGCAAAAAAAAAAAAAAGCAAAACCCAAAAATAAACAGAAGTGCCAAAGTAAAAAAACAAAAAATCTAGTCACCTGTTTTAGGCAGACTCACCAGCGACATGTGAGCGCTGGATCAGATTCCTCTAACTTGCAAGTCCAGCAGCGCTCTTGCCAGGCAGTACCGCTACTGGCCACACGAGGGGGGTGTTTGTCCATGAGCGGCGGCCAGCTGCCTGGCCCTGGCCCTGGGTCTAGCAAATCCCTGGAGGCCCCAGCCATTCCCAGCCTTCATAGTGGTGGTGAAGCGTTGGCTCACAAGGCAAAGGGGACATAGCACCCATGCTCATCCAGGGCAGATCCACCCGACACCAGTCACACCTCCCAGAGGCCTGGGGCCCCCAGCCACGGGGTCCCGATTCCCTCCTCAGATTCCCACAGCTCCTCAGGACCCAGCCAGAAGTGCCAACAAGGCCTTCCAGCCCCTGGAGGAGCCTGTCTTAGTCATTCCAGTCTCCTTTTACCTACTTTCTGTCCAACATAGGTCACATATGGGTTTTGGTTTTGGTTTTGGTTTTCCAGTCCTGGGCCTTGAGCTCAGGGCCTGAACGCTGTCCTTGGGCTTCCTCAAGGCTAGAGCTCTACCACTTGAGCCACAGCACCACTTAGGCTTTTCTATGTATGTGGTAGCGTATTAAACTCCAGTCTTTGTGCAGGCCAGGCAAGCCCCTCTACCACTAGGCCACACTCCTGGCCCACATGGTTTGTTTTCTTTTGTTGGTTGTAGGACGTGAACTCAGGGCCTGGACACGGTCCCTGAGACTCTCAGTGCTCAAGGCTAATGCCCCATCACCACTTCCAGCCTTTTCTAATTAGTTTATGGGAGATAAGAGTCTCGTGGACGTTCTTGCCTGAGCTGGCTTCGAACGGAGATCTTCAGATCTCAGCCTCCTGAGTCTCTAGGACTACAGGCGTGGGCCAGCAGCGCTTGGGCTCTGTGAACCTCTTAGATCACAAATGCTCCAGTGGCCCCCCACACCTGCCTGCCTCCCTCCCCCTCCTTAGTCTCCCTGCCAGTGACGTGGGAGCATCCCAGAACTTTGTCATGGCAAGGAGCTTTGGCCCTCCCACTGGAACCCTAGTCTGATGAATGCGAGCTGATTTCTCCCCATATTCCATTCATGCTATTGAATGCATTCATCACATTCACTGAATGAATGGCGCTGCTCGGAACAGCTTGGCTCCCGCTGGCAGCTCCTGCACCATCACCAAAGGCGGGCGCTTTCCTCGAGATCCTGGCTCGGGCTCTGACGTGGGTTTAGTTTATTCTGGGAGGATCTGCCTGTGTTCCTCTCCCATCTGTGGCTCCCTCCTCCCTGGAGCCTCCTCACAGCAGTGTCTGTGGCGGGAGCTGGGGATGAATGGAAATTTCCTCACATTCACAGTCTACTCTGTGGATTCTTCGGGATTCTGCCAGAATCCTGCACGGTGCCAAGGAGCTCTGAGCTTCGTCTGTTTGAGTCTTTGTCCACAAGATGCAGGAACAGGAGGCCAGGAGGGGCCAGTGGCCTCAGTCTTCAAGGGTTCTAAGTACCCAGGGCTCGGTGATGCCCCAGCATGCCACCCTGTTCTGTAAGGCCTGCCAAAGCCCACCTGTTCCCTGATGGCTCCCCTGAAGCCCCCTCCGCTTCCTGTGAGGCCATTCTCCACATGGCTATGGGGCCTCATGCCTGAAATCCCAGAGGCCCAGATCTGAGGAACGTGGTTCAGAGCCAGTCCAGGCAGGAAAGTCTGTGAGACTTATCTCCAGTGAACCAGAAGAAAAAAAAAAACAACAACAAAAAGTAGCACTGTGATTCAAGTGATGGAGTGCCAGCCCTGAGCAATAAAGCTAAGGGACAGTGCCCAGGCCCTAAGTTCAAGCCCCAGGACCAGCCTAGAGACATACAGACATAACAGTCATTCATGCCATCATGCTCTCGTCCTTAGAATCTCCTTCTGTGCTTTTTTTTCCCAGCAGACAAAGCTCTTGCAAAGAAGATGTGTCCTTCCGATGCTCCAGCCTTCCTTGAACCTGAGGGCAGTGACGGTGGTAGGTTCCTCCTGGCACTGTGGTCTCAATGGTGGCCCAGGGCGTTTGTCTCTGAGGACACAACCTGGACCTCATCTCCTGTGTGATGTCCTCATCGTCAAGGCCACCCAGGGAGAAAGGTGACCCCCCTAGCTCATTGCTACCCCTGCCCCACCCCAGCCCTGCAAATTCTGGAGTGGGTGGGCAGTGCTTGGTCTCCGTGTGTCACCTCCAGTGTCAGGAGACACCTGCTGGGCCCAGCTGGTCTTGTGGAGGACATGGCGGGGTAAGTTGAGGCTCTGCACCCTGACAAAGTCACTCTTCCCAGTGTCCTTCTTAGGGACCCACCCAAGGAGCCCCAAAAGCGACAGAGGAGCTAGCTGCCTGGCCTGGCGCCTCAGCTCTGCCTCTTGTTTTCCCAGGGCCTAGCTTAGCATGTTGTGTGCTGAGAGCCAGCCAGGTGAACCGGGGTGGGGGTCGTCGTGGTAACGGGGAGAAGAGCAGTGAGTCCTGGGCTCCCCGTCCCTGGCCCCCCCCCATGAGCACATCCCCAACTTCAGAAAAGACTCCACAGCTTCCTGTCAGTTGCAAAATTTCCATCTCCTGTTGGGGAAGAAAAAAAGTGTGTGTGTGGGGCAAATAATTTAGGGTGTAAATCAGGGTTTGCATGGCCTCAGAGCCACCTTGTAACTTTCTCTAAAAGCAAGCTCTGTGGGAGCTGGTCCCAGGGGACGCCTCTCTTTGTGTCCAGCCAAAGCACGCTGCACCCAGCTTGGATTCGGAGTACAGGTGACAGCCAGTGACTGACTTAGCACGCTAGATTCTGAATGTCGTAATCTGAATGTCATTTCCTGTAGGATATTGTCTGCAATGACTCCTGTTATGGCTGACCAGTGTCCTTGACTAGAAATGCCCACGTGAGGAGGTAGAGCTGAAAGGCAGCCAGGGAGCTGGAAGGCAGGCCCTCCCTGGGGACAGGCAACTGTGGACAGGGCCTCCCAGAGGCTGCTCAGGAAACTGAGTCAACATGGAAAGACCCCCCCCCCCACAAGCTGCTTTCACCATGCCCCAGCCCTCAGCCAGGCCATGCCCGCCATGCAGCATCCCTGCTGCTTCCCCTCGGGCTTGCAAGTCACACACTCATACCTGACTCTGACAAAGCCAGTCTCTGACTGTGTGTACACTCCTAACAAAGCTTGGAAACAACTGTCCCGGGCTGCGGGTTCAATCCTTGCCTCGGGGTCCTGCAGTTATTCAGTAGAAGAGCCAGGATTTGAACTCCAGAGCCCCTCCTGGAGGCCTGGGTTTTCATTGCAGGATTTTCATCTTCTTGGCTCGAGGTAACCCCCTGCTTTCTGCTCCATTTGTAGGACAATCTGGAAACTGCCTTGCTCCTCCTGGCTCTTGTGTGGGCTGTCAGAGCCACACGAGGATTTTCTGAAGGCCCAGGTCCCCTGAGGGAGGGACAAGCTCATCCCCTTGAACTGTGAGCAGCCACTCCCCATCTCTGCTGTGGAGTCTCCTGGCCCCACAAGTCAGGGAAGACTCAGGACCCATGGCTAACTCTAGTGCTTCTCCAGTTTGTTGGATGTGGGGTTCCGGGGTTGGCTCTCCATGTGGCCCCCAAGGGGCCTCTTGTTTCTTACGCTGTCCAGGCTCTTAGTACCCTCTCTGCACATGCCCCATTGCCCCACACTGCCAGTCACACCAGGAGGCCCCGCCCCTCTGCCAGGGCAGCTGACCAGGCCATTCAATCAGTGCAGGCTGGCTTCAAGTCCACAGATTACATTCTCCCTTTGGGAATTTGGAAACCCCAACCCAACCCAGTCCTTGGGCTTTGAACTCAGGGCCTGGGCACTGTCCCTGAGCTTTGGCGCAAAGCTAATATGCTACCACTTGAGCCATGGTGCCACTTCTGGCATTTATGTAAGGGATCCAACCCAAGGCTCCATGCATGCTAGGCTAGCACTCTACCACTGGGCCACACTCCCAGCATAGGTGTGTATTTCTTTTTTTTTTTTTTTTTTTTTTTTGCCAGTCCTGGGCTTGAGCTCAGGGCCTGAGCACTGTCCTTGGACTTTCTCAAGGCTAGAGCTCTACCACTTGAGCCTCAGCACCACTTCCAGCTTTTTTCTATGTATGTGGTACCGAGGAATCAAACCCGGGTCTTCATGCATGCTAGGCAAGCACTTTAACCACTAGGCCAAACTCCCGGTCCCAGGTGTGTATATCTTTATATGATGAAAAGTTACCAAAAGAAAGAAAGAAAGAAAGAAAGAACACACACACAAGTACCACTTGCCCTCTCATACAGACATGAGGAGGAAGTTCTGGCACATGAAAAACAGAATTTGAGCTTCAAAAGAAACTGCTAAAAGGAGCAGCCTCTGGACTGTGACCTTTGATCCTCCTCCCTATCTGCCCACCTTCTTCCCACCTGATTCCTGGATGACAGGGGCAGTGAAGCAGCTGCCACCCAATATGCAGGAGGTGGCCACGTGCAGACAGCCTGTACCCATTGCTCATGCCTGAGATCCTAGCTGTTCATGAGGCTGAAGTCTCAAGGACCATGGTTCAAAGCCAGCCTTGGCTTCATCTCTAACCAGCAAAAAGCCGGTGTGTGTGTGTACGCTCACGCGCTCGCGCATGCACGCACCCCCCCACACACACACAGTGGCAAAGCTCCATCACTGATCCCTTACATTCATACCAGTAGTCAAACCTGATTTATATGACTCTTGAGTAAGATCAGGCACAATTTCCTTGTTTTATTTTTTTGCGGCTTGAACTCAGGGCCTGAGCGCTGTCTTTGGGCCTTCTCAAGGCTAGCGCTCTATCACTTGAGCAACAGCACCACTTCCAGCCCTTTTCTGCATATGTGGTACTGAGGAATTGATCCCAGGGCTTTGTGATAGGCAAACACTCTACCGCTAGGCCATACTCCCAGCCCTCTTCTTAGCTTTTTTTTGTCGTCCTGAGGCTTGAACTCTGGGCCTGGGTGCTGCACCTGAGCTCTTCAGCTCAACGCTACTTCCCTACCCCTTAGCCATAATCCCACTTCCTGTTTTCTAGAGATTAACTGGAGATTAAAGTCTCATAATCTTTAGTGCCCAGCTGACTTTGAACCTTGATCCTCCTGAATAGCTAGGATTATAGGCGTGAGCCACCATGCTATATATATATATATATATATATATATATATATATATATATATATATATATAATTTTTTTTTTTTTGCCAGTCCTGGGCTTGAACTCAGGGCCTAGGCACTGTCTTTGGGCTTTCTCTGGGCTAGAGCTCTACCACTTGAGCCACAGCACCATTTCTGGCTTTTTTTCTATGCGGCTTTTATTGTTAAATGCCTACTGGAGTCTTTTTCATGAGTTGTTTTTTTTTCCTGTGTGAATCTTTTCCAGTGCCTAATTATTTTACTTTATAATTTGCTTTAGTAACTCATATGGGGTCCCTCATTTCTATTTGTAAACATACATTATACCAGGCACCAGCCGTTTGTGGCTTTAATCCCAGCTACTCAGGAGGCTGAGATCTGAGGATTGAGATTCAAAGTCAGGCCTGGCAGACAAATCGGAGAGACTTATTTCCAGTTGACCAACAACAACAACAACAAAAAGCCAAAGCCGGGTGTGGTGGCTCACGCCTGTAATCTAAGCTACTCAGAGAGGCTGAGATCTGAGGACTGAGGTTCAAAGCCAGCCCTGGCACTAAAGAATGTGAGACTTTTCTCTCCAATTAATCACTAGAAAACAGGAAGTGGCACTGTGGTTTAAGGGTTCGGGTGATAGCCTTGAGCTGAAGAGCTCAGGGATAGCACTCAGGCCCAGAGTTTAAGCCCCATGACCCACAAAAATAAAGCCAAAAATGGAACTGTGGCTCAAGTGGTATAGCACCAGCCTTGAGTGAAAATGCCAAATTAAAAAAAAAAAAGAAAAGAGAAGAAGGACTGGGAGTTTGGCCTAGTGGTAGAGTGCTTGCCTAGCAGGCATGAAGACTGGGGTTCGATTCCTCAGTACCACTTACATAGAAAAAGCCA
This sequence comes from Megascapheus bottae, assembly GCF_031878675.1. Lineage (NCBI taxonomy): Eukaryota > Metazoa > Chordata > Mammalia > Rodentia > Geomyidae > Megascapheus > Megascapheus bottae. The sequence goes on along the minus strand of NC_143542.1, from coordinate 4,746,954 downwards.
GAAGTGGTGCTGAGGCTCAAGTGGTAGAGTTCTAACCTTGAGAAAGCCCAAGGACAGTGCTCAGACCTTGAGTTCAAGACCCAGGACTGGCCAAAAAAAAGAAAGAAAAACCAAAACAGAAAGTCAAATGAAAGGAAAGCAATTTTAACATGACACATTCATAAAACATTAGTGATGTCAGAGCTTGTCCTGATTCCTTCATGCTCTGAGCTGTGTCCTCATTTCACACAGCCTTTTCCAGTAAATTCCTGGAAGCGAAACTCCAGTGAAATAATCCTGTGACCAGAGAGCCACGCTGTTTCGAGGTGTGGTTTATGAGAGGTAGAGTTCACGGTGACCTCCCCTACCCTGCATCCCCTACCGCCCTGTCCTTCTCCTCAGTCTAAACATGGCCAAGGACAAAGCCAAACCTAACTGCACTTGCACTTATCCTGGGCTCCAGAAAATAAACTTTTCAGAGAAAATGGAAGCAAGTCTTTCTTCCATCTGAGAAATTTCACTGAAACCAACAAAAACAACCAGGACAGGCCCCGCCATTAATTTTTTAGCTATAGATTGTTCTAGAGTTTCCCCCCCAAAAAAACCTGAGGAGTCTGAAAGGCCACGGGTGGATTAGTTTTAAGGCAGGAGCCCATGCCTGTAACCCTAGCTACTAGGGAGAGGTGAGGGCTGTGGAAGCCAGCCAAAACAGTCTGTGAGAGCCTTACTTCCAGTTCAGCAGCTAAGAGGCTGGGAGTGTGGCCTAGCAGTAGACCACTCACCTAGCATGCATGAAGCCCTGAGCAAAAGAAGCTCAGGGTCAGTGCCCAGGCCCTGAGTTCAAGCCCCAGGACTGGGGGGGGGGAAAGTAGATCTCCCCCCCTCCAAGTCTTTATAGGCAGGTTCCCCACCTCCAGCCAAGCCTTTTCCTTTACCTATATTTGAGCTGGGGTCTTGATTTGCTCCTGAACTGGCTTGGACTGTAAGACTGTGATCCTCCTTGTGCTTCCCCCTATCAGCCTGGATGACAGACACACACCCCTGCTTCCCTCGTCCCCCCTCCCACAGTGGCTGGGATAGCAGGCAGGTGTCACTGTGCCCAGCCATTGGGAACCTCTCTCCACCCCTACTGTGGCTGGCCTTGAACCTTGATTCTCCTATTCCTGCCTCCCAAGTAGCTAGGATTACAGGCCTGAGCCACTGTGCCTGGCTGAGGTTTACTTATTGTAAACATAGGTATGGGAGAGGATCAGACCTATTAGACCTTTTACCTTAATGTCTTATGGACTTTCATTCCTATCTCTCTCGAGCGGAGCGGTGAGTGAGCGAAACTACAGCTCTGTTTCACAACACACCCGCTGGCTTGGCCAAGGGCTGCTAAATAAGCCTTGTAAGGTCAGTGACCGACCCCTCTGGGAACTCTTTCCCCTGACCATTACTTCTTCACTGTCACTTTTAGGTGTTTTACATTCGTGTGTCTCTTTTTTTTTCAGGTGGGGAGTGAAGCGGGGTTACGCGGGCTTGAACTCAGGGCCTGGATGCTGCTGCTTAGATTTTTCATATAAGGCTAGCACCCTGTTCCTCAAGCCACAGCTCCACTTCTGGCTTTGGGGTGGTTAACTGGAGATAAGAGTCTCACATGGGGCTGGGAGTCTGGCCTAGTGGTGGACTGCTTGCCTAGCATGCACGAAGACCTGGGTTCGATTCCGTGGTACCACAGACACAGAAAAAGCCGGAAGTGGTGCTGTGGCTCAAGTGGTAGAGCTCTAGCCTTGAGAAAGTCCAAGGACAGAGCTCAGGTCCTAAGCTCAAGCCCAGGACTGGAAAAAAAAAGTCTCACAGACTTTCCTCCTGGGCTGGCTTTGAACCGCGATCCTCAGATCTCAGCCTCCTGAGTAGCTAGGATGACAGGCGTGAGCCACCAGTGTCTGGCTAATTTAGTCTTTAAAGACCTAAACCAAAAGGTGTGCCAGTTCACACCTGTAACCCCAGCACTGAGGATGCCGAGGCAGGAGGATCATAAGTTCAAGGCCAGCCTGGGGTACATAACATGATCTTGACTCAAAAACATCAAAAGGACTCAGGACAAATATTGACCTGGGTGTCAATTTTCCTGTCTCCTCAGGCAGCAATTTTTCCCATTTGAATTCCCATAGCCATCCAAGCAAGCTGTGACCACCAGGACTGCGGTCTGCAACATGGAATTACAGGCCTGAGAATCATCGTTACTTGGGCTGGCCTAGAAGCATGATCTTACTGAACTCCACTTCCTGATTACAGGTATGAGCCTGGGTCACACAGCTTCAGCTTCATGAAGGTCATCTGGGACATTCTCTAGCTCTGAGAGGCTCTAGGTAGAGGAGCCAAAGACTCCACCCAGATCTTCCCTAATCCTAGCTCCTCAGGAAGCTGAGATTCAGAGGACCACAGTTTGGAGTCATCCTGAGCAGAAAAGTCTATGAGATTCCATCTCCAGAATAACTAACAGAAGTCAAGGCTGGTGGTGTGGATCAAGTGTTAGAACCCCAGCTGTGAGCAAGGCATGTGAGAGTGCAAGGCCTTGAGTTCAAGTCCTGTTACTGGGAAAAAAAACAAAAACAAAAACATGCCTAAAACAGACAGATCTAAAGAAGAGCTGGGTACCTGTCATCCTAGCTACTCTGAGGTTCACAGTTCAAAGCCAGGCCTGGAAGGAAAGCCCATGAGACTTTTACCTCCAATCAACTACCAGAAAACTAGAAGTTGGCCGGGCATGGTGGCTCATGCCTGTCATCCTAGCTATTCAGGAGACTGAGAGCTGAGAATCGAGGTTCAAAGCCAGCCCATACACTAATGTCCTTGAGATTCTTTCTCCAATTAACCACTAGAAAACTGGAAGTGGCCCTGTGGCTCAAGGGGTAGGGCGGTAGCCTTGAGCTCTTCAGCTCAAGGACAACACTCAGGCCCCGAGTTCAAGCCCCACGACCAACCAGGAAAAAAAAAAGTTTCTCGTGATATACTTTAATTTGGGCATCTTGCAGAATATAAAAATGTAACTGGGAGATTTCGTTACAATTTTTCAACTGCTTTCATCCTATCTCAGCTGTTAAATGACCTAAAAGTCTAGCATCTGTAGAACAGTTTTGACCCTGAAGCTGGTTCCCAGACCCTCCCAGTGTGAGGTCTTCGTTTCTGAGGCTCAGGCTTGGGCTCAGCCCTCCGTCCCCGCAGGCCTTCTGGAGCACTTTGCGTGTCATCTGAACACTGCAGGCGCTGGGCCCTGGACAGCACCTTTTATGCACAGGGGCATGTGAGCAGCACCTCTCCCAGGAATGCTACAGGCTGCTTCCCAGAAGCGAGGGCTCTTTGCCTTCAGGACTGGTCTAGGGAGAAGCTGATCCGTCACTGTCAAGAGATGGTGAAGCGTAGACTGGCCGGGCTGAGTCAGAGGGCAGAGGCGGACTTTGCCAGCTGGCCCCCTCGCCCAACCCCATCAGGTTTTGTGGTGGGAAAACAGCCGCCGGGCTGGGGGGCGTGGCCAGATGTGGGCGTGGCTGCCGGTGGGCGTGGCGTCATCCGCCGTGGGCGTGGCCAGAGACGGGGCGGGGCTCCGCCTCGGCCTAACTGGCTCTAAGCCGGGAGTTCAAAGCATTCAAGCCCCGCCCCTAAAGAGCTCAGGGTCAGCATCCAGGCCCTGAGTTCAAGCCCCACGCCTCCTCGAGTCGACCCGCTCTACCCCGCCGCTCGCGCTGGGCCTCTCATTGGCCAGAGGTTCTCCTCGCCCGCCCCTTTAACAGGCCCCGCCTCCCACCGCTACTGCGCCGGCGCCGACTCCGCCTCCCCCCTCCCCCCCCGTCTCTTCCGCGCTCCCCGGGGTTCTGCAGACCACCAAGTCGGGCTCCCAGAGCAGCTCCGCGCAGGCGCACGCCGCGCCCGGGAGTGCGGGCGCCCGATCGCAGGAGCTCGGGGGGTGTGCGGACCGCACGAGCCGGAGGAAGGCCGCCTCCCCGACGCCTGGGGCGGGGTGCATGGGGTCCCCCAAGAGGAAGCCGGAGAAGTAAGTAGGGGCGACCCCGACGGGCCTCGCGTGCGCGGCGCGGAGCCCTCCCTCCCGCGGCGGGCGGCGGGCTGGGGTGGCCCGGGGAGCCCCGCGTGTGCGCGCGATGGTATCCAGAGCTTGCCCTCCGGACCTCACCTTCCCACTTGGCGTCCTTGCTGAGGGCTGGTGCTCTACCATTTGAGCCACACCTCTGGTCTGGCTTTTTGCTGGTTGATTGAAACCCGGAGTCCGGTGGAGTTTTCTGCCTTTGGCTTCGAATCCTGACCCTCAGGTCGCAAACGTGACTTCTCACGACTCAACGAACCTTCTCCGCTGGGGAGGGCTGGCAGATTAAGGAAAATTGGAAGAATACAAGTAGTCCCGTCCTGGAAGTAAAGTTCTTTTTGGGCATTTCCTCCTGGTAACAAACTGACAGTGAGGAACTTAGAACCCTCCCCAGCTGCCAGTGGACTCCCAGAGAGAAGGCACCTACAGAACCCAGATTGTTTTCTCAGCGCCCTGAAATGTCAACGTCCTTTCTGCTCACCCACATGACTGAACTGGACAAAAAGCAAAGTTTGCTTTTGAATATTCCCCTCTGCCTACATGAAGTCACAGGATGGATTTGAAGCTTGCATTTGATTGTGCCGCTGTTGCATCATTTAACAAAAACCAGTGTGTGGTGCTTTTGTTATCTTCTCAGATAATGCAGGAAAAATCTCCATGACTCCTTTTTTTTTTCTTATTAACTTTTCATTCGATATTTTCACGAATGTACTCAGTCAAGTATTTGCACATCATACTGTATATTACCTTAAATATGGCCAGGCACAGTGGATCACGCCTGCAATCCTAGCTGTTCAGGGAGCTGAGATCTGAGGATCAAGGTTTGAAACGATCAGCGCAGAAAAATATCTAAGATTCCAATTAGCCAACAAAAAGCCAGAAGTGGAGGTGTGGCTCAAGTAGAGCACCTCTATCCTTGAGAAAGCCCCAAGAATGGTGCTCAGGCCCTGAGTTCAAGCTCCAAGACTGACACACACAAAAAAATTCTCCTTTAGGCATGCAGCTTTCTTCTCTTACCTACAGTGGCAGCTGAAATGAAGCAGCAGGGTGTAGGACTCCAGTTCAAATTCCAGCTCCACTTCTTCTAGCTGTGTCATTGAGTAGATAATGGACCCTTCAAACTACGATCCTCAGGTTGCAGCCTCCCAGGTAGCTAGGATTATAGGTGTGAGCCACCAGTTCCCAGCACCACAATTCTCCCAGGAATCTTATCATCCAGTCCCAATTGATGTGAAAGTCCCTGGTCCCCCCCCTCCCATGTGAGGGGCGCTTGAGTTCCTGAACCTCTGGACTGTAGGGTTACACCATAGGTTCCAGGAACCAGACTTGTGTAAAACAATTGCAGCCTCACCACAAGTCCTAAAACTCTTTGAACCCTCCAGCTACCTGCCGCCTTACTTGAAGGCCCCACCCCTGCCCCCACTGCGCCTCACTGGGTGACCTGACTCCTCAGGGTGCCCCTCCTCAACCTTCCTTCCAGGTGACTGGTCTGTTTTCATTCTTCCTGCCTTTCAAATCCTCCCAAGTGGAGGTTCGAAGCCAGCCCAGGCAGCCAAGTCCATGGGACTTAACTGATGATCCACCACAAAGCCAGGAGTGGCGCTGTGACTCCGGTGGCAGGAGTGCCAGCCCTGAGGTTTCCCCGCAGGTGACCGGTGTTTGCTCGGACGATAACCCGGGCACTGACCTCTGAGTGCTGCTGTCCTTGAGTAAGCTGAGACTCCGCCCCTGGGGGACTTCCATCCCAGAGAAAGGCCGAGTCAGGGTGGAAAGACTGCCCTCCATTTCACATCCCCGAGCGGCTTCACCCGTCCAGACTCGGTCCCGAACTCGGGGTGTGTCTGCGGGCCGCCGGGGGGCGGGGCTGGGGGCGGGGCCTGGCTCGGAGGGCGGGGCCAGACCCGGGGGGCGGGGCCCGGCGGCCAGGCCTGCGCAGGAGCGCCCCCTGCGGCCGGGCCCGCAGGAGCGGGCGGGGCCGGGCCAGACCAGCCGCATCCGCCGGCTGCCGGAAGTGCCTCTCCGCCCCTGCACCGGACCATGGAGACTGTGGCCCTGTAGTGGCCGTGGTGGTGAGGACGGCGGGGGCGGCGGCGGCCATGGAGGCCGTACTGAACGACCTGGTGTCAGTGGAGGATCTGAAGGTGAGGCCCGGCCCGCGGAGGCGAAGAGGAGCGTGGAGGACGGGTCCCGAGCGGAGTCCCGCGGAGGCCAGAATCGCTCCCAGCCTCGGCTTGGCCCCCAGGCTGCCGAACTACGGCTCCCGGCAGCCTCTGCGGCGTGGGCTCGCGGCTCGAAAGGCGCGCCTGGCCCTAAAGGCTACCGGTAGTTGTAGTTCCTTTCGCCTCTGCTCACAGGCCTGGAGTCGGGTTGAGGGTTGGCAGAGCCCGGACGCTCTAGGCGTCCCTTCGGTGTGAGGCGGCGCGGTGCGGGGCTCCGTCCCCGCCTCTGCCCCCCGCCTTTCGGCGGCGATGAAAGCGCGGGCGGGGACGGGCGCCTCCCTAGGCCTCGGCTGTCTGGCGATCCCGCTGCCCAGGCGGTGCTTGGAGCCGCCAGTGGGCGGCGTCGCGGCGGGGTGCCAGGCCCCGGGAGCGCGGCGGGGAGGAGCGGGCCGGCGCCCCGGGGTGGGGTGGGGTGGCGGGGGGGAGGCGCTGACCACTGGCCCGTCTCCTCCGGCAGAAGTTCGAGAAGAAATTCCAGTCGGAGCAGGCGGCGGGCTCCGCGTCCAAGAGCACGCAGTTCGAGTACGCCTGGTGCCTGGTGCGGAGCAAGTACCAGGATGACATCCGCAGAGGCATCGCGCTGCTGGAGGGTGAGCGCCGGCCACGCGCTGCCCGCGCCGGCTGGGCGTCCGGGCGTCGTCCACCTCCAGCGCCCGGCCCAGCAGCTGCGTCCACTCGGGCCGAGGATGCCCACCACTGGCGCCCCACAGCCACCCCCACGCTTGCAGATTTATAAACAGTCTAAAAGACGCGCCAGGAGAAAGAGAGACAGGCTGTGTGCCAAACATGTGCAGACATTTCTTTCCGATGCTGGTTCTGGAGCTTGAACTGTCCCTGTGGTTTTTCACTCAAAGCTGGCGCTCTACCACTTGAGCCATTCGCTTTTTTTTGGGGGGGGGGCGGTTAATTTAGTCTTATGGACTTTCCTGCCCAGTCTGGATTCGAACCTTGATCCTCAGATCTTAGCCCCCTGAGTTAGCTAGGGTGGTGACAGACACAGAGCCTGTAACTGGCAGTTGGGGCTTTTCAGGTTTTCCCTGTAGGGCTGAGCAGTAGACGTGGTCTTTGGTCATGGATGGTCCAGCTGCAGACAGTGCAGGCTGCTAGGAAGGATGGAGCGGTTGCAGAACTTCTTGGCGCAAGTTCTGGCCCCCGAGGAAAGTCAGGTGGGAGATGGGGGGGGGTCACTCGGGGAAGATGAGTTAGAGAAAAGGAGTCCCATCCTTTCAGGGGCTAGATTGCTCCCTGTTCTCAGTCATGAGCTGGCTGGTGTCTGCAGCGGGATGCACAACGTGAGGGCTCGTGTGTTTTTGTTTCTTTTGATTGAGACAGGCTCTCATTGGCCAAGCTGGCCTTGAACTCATGATCCTTCTGCATCAGCCTCATGAGTGCTGGTCTTTTTTTTTTTTTTTTTGCCAGTCCTGGGCTTGAGCTCAGGGCCTGAGCACTGTCCTTGAGTTTTCTCAAGGCTAGAGCTCTACCACTTGAGCCACAGCACCATTTCTGGCTTTTTGCTATGTATGTGGTATTGAGGAATTGAACCCGGGTCTTTGTGCATGCTAGGCAGGCACTTTAACCACTAGGCCAAACTCCCAGCCCTTGAGTGCTAGTCTTATAGGGAGTGTGCCACAATGCCCTGCAGAGGTGCAACTGCCTTTGGACTTAGGTGCCTGGGTTTCCCAAGGATGCACAGCCATTCCTGATTCTGGATGTGTGTCACTGGGGTGTTGGGCAACCCCTGTTACCATGAGGCCCTGCCTCAGAGGGAGGTGGAAAGCAGTCTTTTGGAGCACCCCATTAGGAGAAGAGAGGCCATGTTTCACTTTCTTTTCCCTCTTCCCCAAGAGCTGCTGCCCAAAGGGAGCAAGGAGGAGCAGCGGGATTATGTCTTCTACCTGGCTGTGGGGAACTACCGGCTCAAGGTGAGGCCCTCAGGAAGGCCACTGTTGGGCGGTGGGCAGGAGCGATGTTGGGTGCCAGCAGGCAGGACAGGCCTCTTGAAGGAAGGGAAATCAGGATGTGGGCGCAGGGACTGAGGGGCTGGCATGCGTGGGGTGCAGCCCACACCCTGGGCTCTTATCTCCCCTTGCTTATCACCCCACACAGTTGGGTTGGTGGACTCTACTCCATGGGGTGGGGCTGGGGTGAGAGCTGGGATGGGGAAGAGGTGGAGGGAAGCCTGGGTTGGGCAGGTGGGGTGCCCATGGCATGGGGCATGTTTTCCCCTGAGCGCAGGAATATGAAAAGGCGCTGAAGTACGTGCGAGGGCTGCTGCACACGGAGCCCCAGAACAACCAGGCCAAGGAGCTGGAGCAGCTCATTGACAAGGCCATGAAGAAAGGTGATGCGTCTGTGTGCCCCTGCCCGCTCACGCCAGCCTCAGGGAGGGCATGCCCGCCCCACTTCCTGACCCCCTCTCCTCCTCTCCACAGACGGCCTGGTGGGCATGGCGATCGTGGGCGGCATGGCCCTGGGCGTGGCGGGCCTGGCAGGCCTCATCGGGCTGGCCGTGTCCAAGTCCAAGTCCTGAAGGGAGCCACACCTGCTTCTCAGCCTGGCACCTGTGAGGCCGAGGGACCCTTGCCAGCCCTCTCCACACTTTCTCCCATGCCCTTGTCATCCCCCTTCCATCCCCTCCCGCAGCTGTGCTAGCCCATCCTGTGTGGTGGGATGAGTGTAAATAAACATGGGCTGTGGCCCAGGAAGCTGGCGTGTGATTCGCAGGAGGGGAGGGGTGGTCGTGCGTGTGGGCAGGTGGCCTCAACATGGTCTTCTGCTGCCCTGGGCTCTGCCTCCCGCCCTCTGGGCCGCTGTGGGCCTCTGCTTTGTCCTCCCCACCCAGCCCACATCCTTCCTTCCTCCTCCCCCACGGCCCTTCCGTGGCTGGCTTTCTGTGGCTCAGCACCCTGTCCCGAGGGAAAGCTGGGATTTACGGCCCGGGTCTCCTCTCACCCACTCAGCTGCCTCTCCCGTCTCCTGTGGAGTTTTCCACACTAGCGGCCCCCACTCAGTTTCCTCCCAGGCCTCCGCCCTTCCCTCCCCTTGCCTCCCTCACATTCCTCCTCCTGAGGAGGGGGGCCACACAGGGAGGGAGCCCTGGGGTGGGGTGGTATGTGGGAGAGGTTGGGGGCATGGGTAACCCAGTTCAACCTGTGGAATGGGAGACCCCACCCTGCCCACTTTGCCTCTCCCCTCTCTTTCCCCCCGTACCAGGCTCTGCGTGGGCCTGTGTCCTCACCGCATACCTCTCGTTCCACAGTGCCTGCCAGGCCAGCATGGGTGGGAAAAGGCACCTGACATGGGAAAGGGGGGTGGTGATGGGAGGACAGGCACCCCACACCCCCTCCGACAGCAGACTTCCTGCGCCAGCCTGTGGGTGCCCTGCCCAGGACAGGTGCTGCACCTGGCTTCCAATCCATCATCATTAATAGAGCAGGTGACAGCCTTTGCTAACGGAATGGTCCCCTGCCAAAGAGATCTAGCTCAGGAATCAAAGGTCAGCTTGGGGGGGAGGGGGACCCCAACTTTGAGCAGGTGGCTCCCCTCAGCCCTGAGGCACTCAGACTGGCCATGGTACACTAGCACATGAGGACTGTGATCCCCTGAATTGCAACCCCAGCATCCCCACGGCCCCGTGGTAAGGGGCCATCTAGTGTGGTGCCACAGGTGGGGTCTGGGTCGCCTAGTGCCTGCCTGCGTAGTCCTCCCATGACCTGGCACCCTGGGGGCTGGCTGTGCCCTGGGATATGGGCTTGTTTGGCATGGTTACCTTTCCCCTCCTTGCCAGTCTGATTCCATTCTCTGGCCCCTGGTGAAGTCTGAGTCAGAGCAGGCCACTTCCCCTTGGCTGCGATGTCTCCCTCGGGGCGCTCCTGCCCCAGGGCCCGGCCACAGCTGTCCATCCAGGGGCAAGTCCACTCCCCCACCTGGCAGGGCGGGGAGTGGGGCTGGCCCAGAGGCTGGGGGTGGGGGTGGACTTTGGGCCATTTATTCCCTCCATCTCTTGTCAACAGCAGCAGAGCGCGCGGGCTCAGCTCCTTCCCCTGACGTGCAGGAAAGCGGAGACCAGGAGGACAGCAGAGAACCTCGAGGCAGAGGCAGCCCGGAGCCCAGGAGCAGCGGGCCGACTCTTTAGCAGGGCCTCCCGGGCCAGAGCCCCTTGGGGGCCCCCCAGGGGTGCTGCCCTCACCCCTCTGTGGGGCTGCCGCCCAGGGGGGCCTGCCATCCAGGATGTCTCTGGCTGTGGAGACCTTCGGCTTCTTCCTGTCGGCCGTGGGGCTGCTGATGCTGGGGTTGACGCTGCAGAATAGCTACTGGCGGGTGTCCACTGTGCATGGCAACGTCATCACCACCAACACCATCTATGAGAACCTCTGGTTCAGCTGCGCCACCGATTCCCTGGGCGTCTCCAACTGCTGGGAGTTCCCGTCCATGCTCGCGCTGTCCGGTATGGGCCACGACGGGGGCGGGGGCACAGCCAGGACTACCATCTGGAGGTAGAAAACCCCTTACAGTGTGGCCCCAGGTCAAGCCCTGCCCACCATCTGCACCCTTAGGACACAGGTTTGGGGCAACAGGTGGGCACACCGGGTACATGTGGGGTTCTATTCCAGACAGGACTGCGAGACCGAGGCCCCACATGGTCCTTGGGGTGGCAGATCGGTTGCCAGTGTCTGTGACCTACCCAGATGGCTGGCTGCCCTCCTGAGCTCAACAGGGCTCTTGGCTCCTGGCTGTGGTGGAAGGGGGCGCCAGATAGACACGAATGCTGGCTACACAGGGCTGTGAGCATATGTGTGTGTTTGGGGGGTTTCATGGTGGTTGTTGAGGTTTTTTGTTTTTTTGTTTTTTGTTTTCTCTCATTCCTGGGGCTTGTGTTCAGGGCCTGAGAACCATCCTTGGGCTTTCTCAAGGCCCACTTGAGCCACAGCACCATTTCTGGCTTTTTCTATGTATGTGCTACCAAGGAATTGAACCCAGGTCTTTGTGCATGCCAGGCGAGCACTCTACCACTGGGCCAAACTCTTGGCCCAGTTGTTGAAGTTTTTTTAAAGGGTTATATATAACCTCGGCTGTGAAACTTCTTGGATAATTACACTGAAAGACATGGAGACACATCCCTTAGATCTGAGGATCTCAGTTCTAAGCCAGCATGGGCAGGAGAGTTCAAGAAATTCTTCTTTCTATTAACCACCAAAAAGCTGGAGGAGGAGCTGTGGTTCCTCATTAGCCCTGAGTGGAAAAAGCAAAGTTCAAGTCCCAGGACTAGCCACACCAAACAAGATGCCCTGAGCATCTGGGTGCTCAGACCCGCTGACTCTTCTGAGTCAACCTTTCCGCTTTCTGTCCAGGACTGACTGTCTGCGTGCAGGCCAGCCCCTCCCCTGAAAAGGTGAGGCCAGTGAGGGCCGGAAGCCCAGAGTGCCACCAGCCTGCAGCAGCCCCGTGTAAGGGTGTTTACCTAGAGAGCCTGGCACCCAGGGGGCCTGTGGGGAGGTGTGCGTGTGCACAGCCTCCTCCCTTCCCTTTTTGCCTCGCTGTGAACCCCATGCCTGCAGAGGTGGGGGTTCAGAAGCTGGGCGTCCCTGCAGGCCTGTGCAAGCTGCATGGTGTTGGAGGCGCTGAGGGAAGTAGGCCTCCAGACCCAGATTCTCCCAGGGCTGTGGGGCTGCCCTGCCCGCTGTGTGAAGACACCTCCAAGGGCTGCAGAGTTGGCAGGGGGGCTCTGGAGGGCATCACTGGGAGTCTGAATGTCCTCCTAGAGAACATCGTCCCCTTCCCTGCTCCCTAGCTCAGGCCACTGTCCCTCTTCCTGGTAAGGACCCAGCCTTTTCCCTGAGACACGTGCTTGGGCCCCACCTGGGAAAGGGGTGCAAGGTCCTTGGGAATGAATGCTTCACAACTATCAGACATAGGAGGAAGAGCAGGACCAGAAAGGAAGCGGCAACTGCCCTTAGCTATGAGAAAGGGAAAACTGAGGCATCCTGAGAATATGAATGGAGTGACTTGGATACAGGTCCTGGGCCCAGTACCCCACCTTTCCCAATTAGAAACGCCCCTGATCTTCTGCAACTGGCCCCTACTGCCCCCTACTGGTCATTCTGGGCAGGAACTCAGGTCATGCCTGGAGGCAGAGGTGGGGTTTGATGGGGTTGTGAAGCCCTTGGCTCCCAAGGAGTGGTGATTTTCACATTTCCACTGCCATGGCCCGGGAGAGGATCCTGATAGGGGAGAGGCCACAGAGGTCTAAGAGGCTGGGCACAGGGTGCCCCGAGAGCTGCGTACACAGGAGTGCCGGGTAGGACCCTGGAACAGGGCCACGGTGGGGAAGAGGCCCGTGGTCTTTAAGAAGCTGGGAGCGGGGCCGGGAGTTTGGCCTAGTGGTAGAGTGCCTGCCTAGCATGCACGGAGACCCAGGTTCGATTCCTCGGTACCACATATATAGAAAAAGCCAGAAGTGGTGCGGTGGCTCAGGGTAGAACACTAGCCTTGAGGAAAGCCCAAGGACAGTGCTCAGGCCCTGAGCTCAAGCCCAGGACTGGCAAAAAAAAAAAGCTGGGAGCCAGCAGGGACACAGGTGCATGTCCAGAAGGGCAGAGGGTGACCACGGTGCCCCCGCCCCTCCCAGGGTACGTCCAGGGCTGCCGTGCCCTCATGATCACCGCCATCCTGCTGGGCTTCCTGGGCCTGGGTCTGGGCCTGCTGGGGCTGCGCTGCACCAGCCTGGGAAGTGTGGAGCTCTCCAGGAAAGCCAAGCTGGCAGCCATCGCCGGGGCCCTGCACATACTGGCTGGTAATCGAGAGGGTGATCCCGGCCTCTCTGCGCTCACCTCCTGCTCACCTTCCCTTTGGCACTGACACCTGGCCCTCCACCCTCTGTTCTCCGCAAATCTCCCGAGAGAGCCAGGGCTCCCTGGAGTCAAGTGTGAGCCAGCTGGTGACACTGACTCCAGAGCCAAGTGGGACTTCAGGACTTGCACTACCCAGTAGGCAGAGTGAGGTCGGGGGCTCGTGTCACCATGCCGGGCCCTCACAGTAAGCCTGGGAGGCAGGGTGGGTATGGTGAGAGAGGTTCAAGCCAGGGCACAGTGACGACTGGAGTCGGGAGGCCCCAGCAGAGGGCCCTGGGCCTTCAGGACTCAGGTGTGGGCTCAGGCCTAGGGTACAGAGTGAACAGGGCCAGGCTGCGGGGCGGGGGTCCTGAGCGCTGGAACAGGAAGGCCTATGGGCTGGACCCCTAGGCTCCAGGCACTAGCGTGGCCTCCCCTGCTTCCCAGGGGCCTGCGGGATGGTGGCCATCTGCTGGTACGCGGTCAACATCACCCAGAACTTCTTCAACCCCCTGTACAATGGGACCAAGTGAGTGGGGGCCGACCTGCCAAGCTCGGAGGGAATCGCCCCTTCTCCACCCCTTCCCCTCCCCACCCTCACCATGCCTCCATCCAGGTATGAGCTGGGCCCTGCCCTCTACCTGGGCTGGAGCGCCTCCCTGCTGTCCATCCTGGGCGGCAGCTGCCTGGGCTCCAGCTGCTGCTGCCGCTCCAAGGAAGAGCCGGAGGCCCGGTGAGTTAGGGGGACATGGGAAGAGGAGGGGGAGGAGGGAGAGCACGGGATGAGGAGGGAGAGCAGGAGGTGAGGAGGGGGATGGGAGCAGGCTCCTCTGGTGACATCTCTCCCACAGGTCCAGGCTTCCCTACAAGGCGTCCACAGTGGTGGTGGCAGCGCCCGCCCCCTCGGATGAAGATATCAGCTTTGGGAAATATGGCAAAAATGCTTACGTGTAGGTGTGGTGGGTGGTGGCGTCTTGGCCTGTGGATCATCCCTGGTTCTTCCCACAGCCCCCCAGCAGAGAGGGTCCCTTTCTGGGCCCTGAGACCAATGGTCCCTTAATAGCCTCAGGCAAGTCCTTCCCTGGCCTGCCACTACCTGGAGGCCTGCCCACCCCAGCCCTCACACCCCGCCTCTGACAGGCCCAGGCTCAGGGCCCCTCCTGCCCCCCTGGAGCTCCCACCCTCCCAGGCCCAGAAGGTGTTGGGAGAACTCCCCTGGGGGCTGGAGCAGCCCCCCCTGTGTGCACCCTACATGAATACGTGCATAAATAAACGTGCATTGTGACTGCTGTGCTGTCCAGTGCCTTTGGGCTTTCTTTTCAGGCACAGTAGTGTCAGTGATTCACGTGGTACCTGGGGCTCTGAGGGCTTAGGAAAAGGGAGGAATCTGGAGATAGAGATGGCGGGGGGGGGTGGCGGGGGTGGGGGTGAGGGCAGTGTCTGTGTCCAGCTCAGACACTGGGTCATGGGCAGGCTGGTCACAGGACCAGTGGGTAACAAGTACGAGGCTGCTGAATGGAAGCTGAGGGTCTGGGCCCAGGCCTGCGGGTGTCCCTGTGTCCCAGCTGGTGTCAACAGCATCTCCCTTACTCTCTGACCTCACTGCTCTCTGCACCAGCCCTCCTGTCTAACCCTTCCCCTCCTTTCAGAAAAATGACACAGAACCAAGCCTCAGTGCCAGCCTGGGTTGCCTTGTCTTTATCTGTCACCTGCCACAAAGTTGTGACAATCTATGGACATGCTGAGCCTTTCCTGCCGTGCATTCCCAGCTGTTTTCTCTTGTTTTGTGTGTGCTTTCCTTGGGCTTGAACTTGGTCTCCGAGCTATCCTTGAGCTCCAGGCTAGCACTCTGCCACTTGAGCTACCGTGGTACTTCTGGTCTTCTGCTGTTCATTGGACAGAAGAGTCTCACAGACTTTCCTGCCGGAACTGGCTTCAAATGACAATAATGAGATCGAGTTCAGCCTCCTGAGTTGCTGGGATTACAGGTGTGAGCCACGGCGCCCAGCACGGCTGGTAATCTTGGGGGAGTGCCGTGCGCCCTGACTGCGCATGTAAGCACAGATCCACCCGTGTTAGGGTTTGAGGTGGTATCGAGCCCACATCGGGTCATCCCCGAGCCTGCGGCCAGCGCCATGCAGTATGGAGCCCCACCCCTGCCGCCACACACCTCCCTCTGCCAGGCGAGGTGCTAGAATAAACACCCAGGGGTCCCAGGATAGTTCACTCGGTCATTTATTCATAAGATGGAGACGAGAGTCAGCTGAAGAAGTCTAGCACCCGGGGCCACCAGAGACGTCTGGACAGCCACCCCACAGCAGGGACTCCCCAAACTCTGCTGCTTCACAGGCAGAGGCCCCAGGGCAGGCTGACTGACCACTCCAGTCAGTGTGCACCAAGGGCACAGCGAGGACGGCTCCTCTTGTCGTGCCTCTACCCTCTTCCCAGCCACCCAGCTCGCAGACCCAGCCACACCTCTCAAATTGAACTCAGAGGAACTCAGGGAAGCCGACAATAAAGAAAGAAGTGAATTTGATAACCAAGCAAAACGACAGGAACCGCCAAGAAGCTGGTATGGAGCAGCTGTCACCCAGTGCCCACACGGCAGGAGCTCAAGTCTGAGGTCAGCCTGGCTACTGGAAAGTCACCACCACAAGAAAAAGAAAAGGAAAAATGTAGTCAAACAAGGCAGCGACGTGGCCGGGCTGAACTCGGATCTGTCCTGGTGGTGGGGGGGGGGCAGTGCTGGAGGTCAGCACAGGTTGCAGGAGCAGCAGGCAGCCTGTGGCCCTCCCGCCCCCCCCATGACCAAGCCCAGCAGCTCCTCCTGCCAGGCCTTTTAGTCCTATGGCAGCCTCTGGCAGGACCAGCCCTGGTGGTCAGTCGAGGGTTTTCTGGGCCAGGTGGCCTTCTCTGCTTGGGCCTCCGCCTCTGTCTCTGCATGGTGATGGCGGCCCCTCCCTGCTCACACAGTCCACTTGAGACACCTGCAGACAGAGGAGGCCAGGGAAGGAGCCAGGACTCAGGAGGCCGTGGCCATGTGCAGGACAGTGGGGGTGGTGGGCGAGGCCCCAGCGTACCTGGTCTCCTGGTGGGTGCCCAGACAGCGAACAGTGCAGTACCGGGCGCCACAGCTCACGCAGGTGTAGGGGGAGGGGAAGCCGCATACGGCGCAGAAGGGGCGCTGCGGCCGGGATGGGGGGCCCGCACAGGCGGTCAGGTAGTTGGGACCCTCAGCCACACTCAGGTTCTGCAGAGAGAAGCAGGGCACTGTGCCGGCTCAGTGTCTAGGTTTGCCTGGTCCCCCCCTCCTTCCCACCCCCCTCCCCGCTGACTGCCTTCCCAGCCCCTCTTACCTGCTCCTCCAGCAAGGCCTGGAAGTTCTTTCGGAAGCGAAGTTTAAAATGATCACCTCGGGTTTTCTTCTTTTTCTTCCCTGGCAGTCAAGAGCAGTGAGTTTGTCTGACACAATGGACACCCATCACACGCCTTCCTGCAGCCGCCCAACCCTGTTTCTCCAGTCACGGCCATTGTCAACCCATCCAACCCAGTCTAAGGCTTTTTTCCTGCTTCTTTATTGCACACACAAGGAAACTGAGGCACACAGAGCAGATAACTAGTAGGGCCAAAGGCCCAGAGACACCACCACCCCAAGATCTCACCTCAGCAGTGTTTCTGGAGCCTCACCTGTCTCTGCATCGTCGTCAAACTGAGGCAGCCTCTTGGCGAGCTGGGGAAGGCCGGCGTGGGGGTCGTCCTGGAAGTTGTCATTCTCCAGGGCCTCCAGCTGCCGGTCGATGCGGCGCTGGCGGGCGGCTCGGTCTAGCACACGCCGCTGCCCAGGGTCCTGGGAGCGAACTAGATGGAACGGGATGAAGGAAGTTCTGGGAATCACAGTACAAAGCCAGACTAAGCAGAAAAGTCCATGAGACTCTTTAACTTGAATAAACCACTCAAAAAAGTCGGAAGCGATGCTACCACAAGTGGTAGAAAGCGAGCCTTGAGCACAGAGGCTTAGCGACAATGTCCTGAGCCCAGGACCAGCAAAAAAAAAAAAAAAAAAAGAAAAAGAAGCTCTGGGAATCATACGGTGGCTCAGACCTGTGAGCCCCTCTACTCCACGACCTCAGCTTCAGCAGACCACCTCACTAAACTCTCCCAGTCAGTACAAAGTCAGGCCGGAAGCATGGCTCAGACATAGAAGACCAGCCTACAAGCATGAGGTACTGCATTCAAACCCTAGTACTTGCAAACAAAAAGTGCACCTCTATGAATGTGCACAGAATTTTTGTTCTTGTTATTATTCCTAAGTAATATTGGGTCATCATATGAGAGCATCGTACTAGGTGCTGCGTATAACCTAGAGATTTTAATGTACAGGGAAGGGAAGCTCTGTGTAAATATGACAGCATTTTATATTGGGGCCTTGGGCACCTCAGCGAGTTCAGTGCCCACGCAGAGTGCTGGTCCAGGAATGCGTCCCCAGGAGCACCGAGGGGTAACTGTACCAGGCTCTTAGCTAGACATGATGGTGCACATGTAAATCCCAGCCTGGGGGGAGGTAGGAGCAGGAGTCTGAGGCCAGTATGGGTGGGCTACCATCTTCAAATGAAAAAAGAAAAAAATTAAAGCACAAAATTCTGGCCACTGCTCTGAATTTCTTCCTTTACAATGCCTAGGTTACAATGCCTAGGTTCCGGTACTGCAAGAGTCTGCAGGAAGAGAAATAACTAAGCAAACAGGTCCGGTGCTGCCAGGCACAGAAGCACAAAGGAGTACAGAGCCCAAGACACACATACTGGCTTTGGGGTGGCCAGTCAGGGGGTACTTGTGGCAGGTAAATCTAGGCGGAAGCCTAAGTCCTCAGCAGCCTGGGGCGAGAGAAAGGGAAATGTTTAGGCCTTGGTGCCAGACTGCACGAGGGAAGGCCAGGAGCTTTTAACAAACCCACAGGTATTCGGCGTGGCTGGTGTGTAATGCATGTGGGGAGGGGGTTGTCAGATGAAGGCAAGCCAGACCTCTCAGCCATACCATTACTTCTGTAAAGGGGTTCAGATCTGGGAGTTTCATGAAGGTGGTTTGGGAGCCAGATGGAAAAATGGATGACATCACTCAACTCAGTGTATTGCAAGTCAATGTGACCGCATTCATGCTTTGATCCTTTGCTCTCAAAATCTCGGAATGTGACGTCTGGACAAACGAAGACTCTTCGGAATGAGAGCCCAGGTGCTGGTGGGCTCACACCTGTAATCCCAGGTATTCAGGAGGCTGCGATCCGAGGATCATGGTTCAAAGCCAGCCCGGGGAAGTGTCAAGTCCATGAGACACTTACCTCCAATCAACCCCAGGAAAACCAGAGGTAAACCTGTGAAGGCTTGGCCTTGATCACAAAGGGCCCAGTGACAGCGCCCAGGCCCCAAGCCAAGCCCCACCACCCACAAAACGAACCAACGAATGGAAAAAACTATAAAACGGGGTCCTCAGATGGTGCTAGCCGTATGACAAGGGTCTAACAGGCATGTTCGCCTAAGGATCCATTGCCAACACCCAGATAAAGAACAGTCCCATCCTGCGCTAGCCCCAATCAAGCCACAACGGCTTTGCTCCAAGATGGTACCCGGGCCCGGCCACAAGAAAACACACCACACCGTGTCCCCGGGGCCCTCTGCCCACGGCACGGACCACGCTGGCCAGTCAGCGTTTGGGGGGGGGGGTTGAGACGAGGAGATCCCAGCTGGGGCGGGAGAGGCGGGAGGACGGCGGTGAACTCATCACATACCCGAGGTTTTCTTCTCTACCATGGGCGCGACACCGCGGCCGGAAGAGCCCACTGCGCATGCGGGCGAACCCAGCCAACCACGGGGCGAATGGGAGCGCGGGACACCCAGGGACGCATGCGCAGCGCGGCCTTCCCAGTCGGCCTCGGCCGTCGACACCGCGGCCGGAAGAGCCCACTGCGCATGCGGACGAACCCAGCCAACCACGGGGCAGCGGGAGCGCAGGACACCCGCGGGCGCATGCGCAGCGCGGCCTCCCCAGCCGGCCGGGGCCGTCGGGCCGTGACGTTCCCTTAGAGACAGGGACGCTTTCCGCCATCTTTGTGAAGGGCACGCCTGCTTCCGGCCTCAACATGGTTGCCCGAAATTCTTTAAAAAAAAAAAAAATACCTCGGAACTGGTTCAAGAGGTGGCCTGGGTCTCTCCGACCCCAGAGAGCCCCCGGGGGCCCACGGCGAGCTCCCCGGGGCGCCGGCCCGGCCTCCGGCCCGCCGAGGGAAGGGCGCGCCCCCGCCCCGCGCGCCCCCGCCCCCCGCGGCCCCGCGCGCCCCCGCCCCGCGCGCCCCCGGCCCGCCCGGCCCCGCGCGCCCCCCCGCCCCGCGCGCCCCCTCGGCCCGCCCGGCCCCGCGCGCCCCCCCGCCCCGCGCGCTCCCGGCCCGCCCGGCCCCGCGCGCCCCCCGGCCCCGCGCGCCCCCCGGCCCCGCGCGCTCCCGGCCCGCCCGGCCCCGCGCGCCCCCCGGCCCCGCGCGCCCCCCGGCCCCGCGCGCCCCCGGCCCGCCCGGCCCCGCGCGCCCCCCGGCCCCGCGCGCCCCCGGCCCGCCCGGCCCCGCGCGCCCCCCCGCCCCGCGCGCCCCCCGGCCCCGCGCGCCCCCCGCCCCGCGCGCCCCCCGGCCCCGCGCGCTCCCGGCCCGCCCGGCCCCGCGCGCCCCCCCGCCCCGCGCGCCCCCCCGGCCCGCCCGGCCCCGCGCGCCCCCCCCGCCCCGCGCGCCCCCGCCCGGCCCCCGCTCCCCGGGACAATCCTTGCCTTGTCTCGCCGCCTGCATCGGGGCTTCTCCGTGGCCTCGGGCGACGCCTTCTTCCCAGGGCGGAGCCCGGGCCTGCGCCGCTGGGCGGCTTCTAGAAGCTTCCCGGCCGTGGCGCACCAGCCCCGGGTGAGCCTGCGCGCCGCCCCGCTGCCCACCATGGCCGCCCGCGGCCTGCGACCCCGGCTCCTTCTCCTGCTGCTGCTGCCGCTGCTTCGGCCTCCCGCGGCCGGGGCTTCGGCCTCCGAGCAGCCCCGGCGCACAGGCGCCGTCAACCCAGGTGAGAGCCGAGGCCGGGCGGCGCGCGCGGGCGATGCAAGGGCCCCCCGGGGGGAATGGCGGGGCCCACCGCCGGCCCCCAGCCCGCCAGGCCAGGCCACGGGGCTCCTGGCTCCAAAGGCCGGCGGTGAAGCTGTGGTCCGGGTGGTAGAGCGCCAGGCCGGGACTGGAAAGCAGAAGGAACAGGGCCGAGTGGACTGGGGGGGGGGGGGGCAGCGGGGCTGCAGAGAGCCCTGCACGGCGGGGCGGCAGCGCCCGGGCAGCCGGGCCTCAGGTGTGGGCCTCCCTGCCGACAGAGAAGCTGCTGGTGATCACCGTGGCCACGGCCCAGACCGAGGGCTACCTGCGGTTCCTGCAGTCCGCCAAGTTTTTCAACTACACTGTGCGCGTAAGTCGGGGTCCCGGGAGGGGTTGGAGACTGTGTGCAGGGGTCCCCACACCGAGCCTCGTCAGCTCTCCCCACGCCTGAACCACCCCTCCCTGGCCCGGCCCCCGTCTCTCCATAGACACTGGGCCTGGGACAGGAGTGGCGAGGGGGCGACGTGGCCCGCACAGTTGGCGGAGGCCAGAAGGTCAGGTGGCTGAAGAAGGAGATGGAGAAGTATGCTGATCGAGAGGACATGGTCATCATGTTCGTGGACAGGTCCGGAAGGGCTGGGGTGGTGAGAGGAGGAGGAGGAGGAGGAGGAGGGTTGGTTCCCAGGCCCCTACAGCCCCCTGCTCATCCCCCCCTTCCTTTCCCAGCTACGATGTACTTCTGGCCGGCAGCCCCTCCGAGCTGCTGAAGAAGTTTATCCAGAGCGGCAGCCGCCTGCTCTTCTCCGCGGAGGCCTTCTGCTGGCCCGAGTGGGGGCTGGCGGAGCAGTACCCAGAGGTGGGCACCGGCAAGCGCTTTCTCAACTCCGGTGGTGAGTGGCCCTGGGGCCTGAGGCCGAAGGAAGGGCACAGAGCGGTAGGTGGGCCCTGGGGACCCCAGGTGCCTGAGGTGAGGGGAGGGTCAGGCTCTGGGGACCCTGGGAGGCTTGGGGACAACTCCTCTTCCACCGCCAGGCTTCATTGGCTTTGCCCCCACCATCCACCGTCTGGTCCGCCAGTGGAAATACAAGGACGACGATGATGATCAGTTGTTCTACACTCGGCTCTACCTGGACCCGGGGCTGCGGGTAGGGAGGCGCTGGGGAAGAGGGCTTGTCCCTGTAAGGGGGCTCCTGCTGAATGGGAGAGAGGATTTTTTAAAATTCATTAGTTAATTAGTTTTGCCAGTCCTGGGGCTTGAACTCGGGGCCTGGGCACTGCCCCTGAGCTTCTTTTGCTCAAGGTTAGCACTCTACCACTTGAACCACAGTGCCACGTTCGGCTTTTTTTGTTTATATGACACTGAGGCATCCAACCCAGGCCTTTCTGCATGTGAAACAAGCACTCTACCTCTGAGCCACATTCCCAGCTTAGAGAGAGAGTTTAAGAGGGATCAGGCAAGCGCTGATGGTTCACACACTGAAATCTGAAGCCAAGGGAAAGTGGGAGCTTGAGTTCAAGCCCCAGTTCCAACTTCTCTCCAAAAAGAAAGAGGGAAGAGGAGGAGAAACAGAAGGAAGAGGGAGGGTTAAAAAATGTAAAGCTGGAGGGGCGGGCCCTCTGCGCCCTGCAGCTAACCATGGCTCTCACCCCATCCAGGAGAAACTCGGCCTCAGTCTGGACCACAAATCCCGCATCTTCCAGAACCTCAATGGGGCTTTAGGTAAGGAGGAGACGCGGGCAGCGGGCAGTGAGGGGCCCTGCCTGGCCTAGAGCTCCTGGCGGAACTCAGCTAGTGTCTGCCTTGCCTCTGTCTACACACCTGTGTGTGCATATCTGCGTCCACCTTAACCTGTGTGTCTACACGTCAGTGTATACTTCACACCCGTGTGTATTCCCACCCATGTACGTCTCAGTGAGTGTTCACGTGTGTTCCTACCTGTATTCCCATCTGTGTCCCTCCCCTGTGTCCATCACGCTGCGATGAAAAGATCTGTATACTGTGCGCCCAGTTACTTAGCCTGGAGCTTTAGGTCCTCAACCACACCCTATTTAGCACAGGTCCCATGAGGGAAGGACCCCAAGGGAAGGCGCTCTGGCTGCCCATTCTGGAGAGCCCCTTGGGCAGGAAGGCAGCTAACTCCCTGAGGGCTACGGATGACCCCAGGTCATTGTGGGTGGTGGCAGCAGCCCGACCATCTACAGAGGAGCCCCCGCTCCATCTGAGCCGCAGTACTTAGTATCACCCCACATGGTGGACATGTGTGCATGCTCTCATGCCAGTACTGGAGCTTGAACTCAGGGCCCAGGCGTTGTGGCGCGATCCCTTAGCTTTTTCCTGTGGGCTGTGCTCTGCCACTTGAGCCACCATTCCACTTTCAACTCTTTGGGGATTGGTTGGACATAAGAGCTTCATAAACTTTCCTGCCCGGGCTGGCTTTGAGCCTTGGATCTCCTTCTCCTGAGTAGCTGGGGTTACAGGTGTGAGCCATCAGCACGGGGCAACACCCCCTGTTTAGAGAATCCTGTTGTTCTCTCCTGGAGAAAAGGAGGCTGAAGCCCCCGCTTCCTTCCCCAGATGAGGTGGTCTTAAAGTTTGATCGGAATCGTGTACGGATCCGGAACGTGGCCTACGACACGCTTCCCGTAGTGGTCCATGGAAATGGCCCCACCAAGGTGCTTCTGGCTCTGCCCTCTGGCCGTCCCCAGCCGCCTCCTCCCTGTCGCCTGTGGACAGCCAGGCCTCCGCTCACCACTGCCTCCCCTGCAGCTGCAGCTCAACTACCTGGGCAACTATGTCCCCAATGGCTGGACGCCACAGGGCGGCTGCGGCTTCTGCGAGCAGCACGGGCGGACACTGCTGGAGAACCGGGTGAGGCGGGCAGCGGGGGGTGCACGGGCCGGGTGGGCGGCCCCTGAGCCCGGTCTCATGCTCTGGTCTGCACAGCCGGCCCCCCGCGTGCTCCTGGCCGTGTTTGTGGAGCAGCCCACCCCGTTCCTGCCCCGCTTCCTGCGGCGCCTGCAGCTCCTGGACTACCCCCCCGACCGCACCACGCTCTTCCTGCACAACGCCGTAAGACACCACCGCTCCGGGACCCCTGCTCCCCTCACCCGCCTCGCACCCTCACCCCCCCTCTCCTCGCCAGGAGGTGTTCCACGAGCCACACGTCGCCGAGGCCTGGCCGCAGCTCCAAGACCATTTCTTAGCCGCCAGGCTGGTGGGGCCAGAGGAGGCGCTGAGCCCCGGAGAGGCCAGGGACATGGCCATGTGAGCGGGTGCCCCCACCCCCCACTCCAGTGGAGACCCGGGGGCTGCCTTGGCCCCTTCCCCTCGGGCCCTGGAGGGCCCTTCCCGCCACCCCTCAGCACCACTTTGGCTCATGTCCCCTCCGGATCCTCTCCCCCATAGGGACCTCTGCCGGCAGGACCCCGAGTGCGAATTCTACTTCAGCCTGGATGCCGACGCCGTCCTCACCAACCCACAAACCCTCCGCCTCCTCATCGAGCAGAATAGGTCTTGTCCCACTCAGCCCGAGCCCTGAGACAGACGCCCGGACTCCCTCCTTAACCTTCCCCCCAGCAGGGACCCCCTCCCCCTCAGGACAGACCCCATCTTGTCTACAGGAAGGTGGTGGCCCCCATGCTGTCCCGGCATGGCAAGCTGTGGTCCAACTTCTGGGGGGCCCTGAGCCCCGATGAGTACTACGCCCGCTCCGAGGACTACGTGGAGCTGGTGCAGCGGAAGCGAGTGTGAGTCCTGCCCGCGCCGTGGCCCCTGCTCAAACCCCCAAGGCTCTGCACCCCCAGGCCCTGGTGGGGACCCGAGTGCTGGCTGTGGGGTGGGCTGTGGCCAGGCTCAGGGCTGGGGTGCGTTGTTGCAGGGGAGTGTGGAACGTGCCCTACATAGCCCAGGCCTACGTGATCCGCGGGGACACGCTGAGGACCGAGCTGCCCGAGAGGGCCGTGTTCTCCAGCAGTGACACAGACCCCGACATGGCCTTCTGCAAGAGCCTGCGGGACAGGGTGAGCGGCCCGGGGGCTCACCGCGTGTCACCTGTCCTCAGCTGCCACCACCACCCATGGGAGAAGGGGAGGGCCTTGTGTGTCACCTGCCCTCACGTGTCACCTGTCCTTCCACGCCACTGCGGCCCAGGGCATCTTCCTCCACCTCAGCAACCAGCATGAGTTCGGCCGGCTCCTGGCCACCGCCCGGTACGACACGGACCACCTGCACCCCGACCTCTGGCAGATCTTCGACAACCCCGTGGTATGTTGGTGAGGGCCCCCCATAGCCCGGGGAGGGCGGCCCGGGATGGCGGAAGGAAGGAGCTCCACTCAGTGCTCACCGCCCCCCCAGGACTGGAGAGAAACGTACATCCACGAGAACTACAGCCGCGCCCTGCACGGGGAGGGCCTGGTGGAGCAGGTGAGCCCTCAGGCCCCAGCCCACCCCGAGACCTCCCAGCACCCCGCACACCCCAGGGGCTCCCTGTACCCCCCACACCCCGAGGGTTCTCTACACCCTGTTACCCACACACTCTGAGGCCTCGAGGTGTAGCAGAAGCCTCGAGGCCAGAGCCTCTTGGGTCCATTGCTGGACTAGTGCTGGTCACATGGCCACCTCGAGCCCTGAGGGGTTCTCTTCTGTGGGAGTCGTGGTTCAATGGTGGAGTGCTGGCCGGCACGCGGGGGGCCCTGAGTTCAGTGCCTCCAGCCACCAGATAGAAAAGGGAAACCCAGGCAGGGCAGGTGGGATTCTGGCCGCCAATGGAGTGTTGGTCAGTGGACCTGGACGGCCCACTGAGGACACAGCACACAACTTAGGACAGCATCCTGCTAGCCAGCCCCACGCCAAGGCGGGGCCAGTCAATAGATGGTGCTGGTGACCATGAGTTTGAAAACCACTGTCCAGGGTGCTGGCCCCGGGGCCTCCTGCCTGGCACCATGGTGGAAGCTGGGGTTGGGGGCAGGCCCTCCTCCCTCCTCCACACTGGCCTCGCCCCCACAGCCCTAACTAGGCCTGGTCAATTGTTCCCTGGCAGTGACCCTCCTCCCCAGCTCCCCTCCTCCCTCCTCCCCCTCCCCGTCCCCGCTGCTCTCCTCTCTGCTCCATGTCCCAGCCCTCTACACTGCCATCCGCAGCCCTGTCCAGACGTGTACTGGTTCCCGCTGCTGTCGGAGCAGATGTGCGACGAGCTGGTGGAGGAGATGGAGAGCTTCGGCCAGTGGTCTGGGGGCCGGCACGAGGTCAGGGGGCCTGGGGAGGGCGGCGCTCGCTCACTCATGTGCTCACTCAGCCACTCGTGGCTTGTGGAGTATTTCCAGGGCCTTTGGTGTGGGGTAGGTTCTGTGGATGGGGTGGGGGGCAGGGGCTGCTCGGGAGAGGGCATGTGGCCTAGTGTGGCCCGCAGGCATGGGGGCCACGCCCTGGGGTGTGGGCACTCAGGGCCCGCTGCCCACAGGATTCCAGGCTGGCTGGTGGCTATGAAAACGTGCCCACCGTGGACATCCACATGAAGCAGGTGGGCTTCGAGGACCAGTGGCTGCAGCTGCTCAGGACTTACGTGGGGCCCATGACCGAGAGCCTCTTCCCCGGCTACCACACGAAGGTGCGTCACCCAGCTCCCCGTGGAATCTGGCCCTGGGTTCAAGATGCTCGCAGACAGCTGCTGGGCGCCAGTGGCCATGCCAGTCACCTCAGCTGCTCAGGAGGCTGAGATCGGGGGATCGGGAGGCCAGCCCGGCTGGAAAGGCCACGAGACGCTCACCTAAGTATTCACCGAAAAAAGCCCCAAGTGGAGCTGTGGCTCTAGTGGTAGAGCATGAGCCTTGAGAGGGAAAAACGGACGGGACAGTCCCCAGGGCGGCAGTTCAAACCCCAGCACTGGCGCACACACACACACACACACACACACACACACACACACACACACACGCATGCATACGCACACACGCGCGCGTGTGCGCATCCACACACACACAGCCCCTCTAGCCTTCCCTGTGGCCCGTGCCCTCCACAGACCCGCGCAGTCATGAACTTCGTGGTCCGCTACCGGCCAGACGAGCAGCCCGCGCTGCAGCCTCACCACGACTCCTCCACCTTCACCCTCAACGTCGCCCTCAACCACAAGGGCCTGGACTATGAGGTGAGCCCTCCCCCACTGCTCCTCCTCCCCCTTCCCCGCTAGCTTATGAACACGTCCTGGGGCGCCTGGCCCCAGCCCTGCTCCCCCTGCTCCACGTCCATTCCCCCTTCTCTCCCTCTCCTCCTCTCCCACTCCTGTCCCCACCTCTGCTTTCCCTCCTTCCCCTGCTCCACCTCTGCTCTCCCTCCTCCCCTGCTCCACATCTGCTTCCTCTCCTCCCCCCCTCCACTTCCGCTCTCCCTCCTCCCCTGTTCCACATCTGCTCTCCCCTCCTGCTCCACATCTGCTCCCTCTCCTCCCCCTGCTCCACTTCCGCTCTCCCTCCTCCCCTGTTCCACATCTGCTCTCCCCTCCTGCTCCACATCTGCTCCCTCTCCTCCCCCTGCTCCACTTCCGCTCTCCCTCCTCCCCTGCTCCATGTCCTCCCCCTCTTCTCCTCCAGGGAGGTGGCTGCCGCTTCCTGCGCTACAACTGCATCATCTCGTCCCCGAGGAAGGGCTGGGGGCTCCTGCACCCTGGCCGCCTCACTCACTACCACGAGGGCCTGCCCACGACGCGAGGCACCCGTTACATCATGGTGTCCTTCGTCGACCCCTGACACCGACCACGCTGCCAAACTTACCTGCCGTTGTGCCTTCTTGGGGGCCCAGCCCCCACCCTCAGAGAAAGGGCTCTGCCCTGTCTCCAGCTTCCTGACCCTGAGTCCCGTGTGCCTGGGCCTGGGCGTGTCATCTCCTCCCCACTTACAGCCCTTCAGGAAGTATCTGGCGTCCTCTGCCTTCCCCACAGTCCCCGGGGGCTCCTTGGGGAGCCTGCGGGGCTCTGGACGGCTCCCTGTGTATTAAGTTATTATGACTTACCCGCCTCCATCTCAATAAAGGAGGGTTTGTAAATGGTGGGCTCTTGACATTTGCTTTGGGTGGTCTTGCAGCATCTGACCGTGCCTCTCTCCCTCTTGTCTCTCCATCCAGAGGAGGGGGCCTGGTGGGCTTGGGGGGTTTTTGTGCTCCATCTGAGGTTTGAACTCAGGGTTTTGTGCATGTAAAAGCTTGGCTTTTTCCACTCAAGACTGGCACTCTGCTACTTCCACTGGAACCAGGGCTCCACTTCCGGCTTTTTGCTGGTTAATTGTGGCCAGTGTATTCCGGGTATTTCATCCTCACATCCCAGTGTCCTGAGCTACTAGGATTGCAGCTATGACCAGCAGTGCCCAGCTCCTGACTTGGAGCAGAGGGAGAGTGGAGCCAGCTCCCTCTTCACTGCCAGTGCCAGGAAAGTGAAGCAGAAGGGCCAAGCAAAGGAAGGTCAGCAAGGTCGAGTGCAGAAGAGAAGCCCCCAGGTTTTGCACTGGCCCCCACTTTGAAATGGGTAGGAGGGCGAGAAGTCCCGGCTCCTGTGGCAGAGCGTCTGTGTGGTGCAGAGACATCCCCAGGAAGGTTCAGAACTGGAATGTGGAGCCGGGGCAGAAGGACTGACCAGATCTTACCTCCAGGTTTGAGTCTCCCTGGAGCCTTGCCCAGGCCCCTTGAGGCCATCTGGGGAGAACCCCCCCCACTAAATTCTCACACTAAATTCTCCATCTGTCTCTCAATCGCTCCTTTTGGGAGCCTTTTAATCCAACCTGTGCAATGTGCCATGTAGAATAATTGTCTGAAAATTCAAGGTCACTGGGCCAGGAGCAGAGCCTAGTGGTAAAGTGCCCAGTATGGCACGATGCCCTGGGTTCGATTCCTCAGTACCACATACACAGAGAAAAAGCCAGAAGGGTGTTGTGGCTTAAGTGGTAGAGCACTGGCCTTGAGGAAGCCCCAGGACAGGCCTGGGCACTTGACACTTGGTGTGGAACACTGTCTTAACAAATATTACCAATCAAGCTGGGCACCAGCGAAACACAACTGGGATCCTGGTTCCTGGGGAGGCTGAGATCTGAGGATCTTGGGTCAAGCAAGCTTGGGCAGGAAAGTCTGTGCAAGTCTTACTTCCAATGGCCAGAAAACCAGAAGTGGCGCTATGACTCAAGTGGTAGAGTGCTAGCCTTGAGCAAAACAGGCCCGCGGAAATGGAGGGATAGGGACCAGGAGTGTGGCCTAGGGGTAGAGTGCTTGCCACTAGGGGGTGGCACTGCTTAGAATGTGGATCTGACCTTCAGCTGACCGCTTCCTCTCCCCCGCAACCTCGACAGCCGTACTCACAGGCTAGGTCCAAGGTGCTGTCCCCTCACCCCTAAGGCAAGCCTCAGAACTGCTCAGGAGCTGCGCCCAGACCCTGAGTTCAAGCCTTATGATGGGCAGCATAATAACACATACAATAAAATAACCAACAAAAAGCTGGCTGGTGTGGTTCAAGTGGTAGAGTACCGGCTGAGGAAGCAAACTGAGCCAGTGTGAAGCCTTGAGTTCAAACCTCAGTACCGCCAAATAGTAAAAATAATGAACAACAAAAAGGCTGGAGAAATGGCACAAGTGGTAGAGTGCCTACCTAGCAAAGACAAGGGCCCTGAGTTCAAACCCCAGAGATGCATAAAAATGAATTAACTAAAGTAATCACTATTGGGCTGAGAGCATGGCCTAATGGTAGAGTGCTTGCCTAGCATGCATGAAGCCTGGGTTCAATTCCTCAGTGCCACATAATCAGAAAAAGCCAGAAGTGGTGCTGTGGCTCAAGTGGTAGAGTGCTAGCCTTGAGCAGAAGCGGCTCAGGGACAGAACCCAGGTCCTGAGTTCAAGCCCCAGAGACTGGCAAAAAAATAAACATCATCATTATTAAAGGATGCCAAACAGTCAACTTTTTTTTTTGAACTCAAAATCTTCCTGCCCCAGCTCTCCAAGGGCTGGGATTTTAGGCGTGTGCCACTGTGCCCATCTCCTTGGTCTCCTTCAGGAAGAGCGAGATGGAGGGGAAGCCCGTGTGGCGGTTTCTAGAATCCTCCAGTCCTATCTATAGCATACACTGGAGGGCGCCCCACTGGAGGCCGTGGCTGGCTGGATCCCCGCTGGGCTGGTGTGCCGGAAGCGCTGCGTCAGGTGCAGCCCGGCACCCACCGGCTCGTTTGTCCTTCCTGGAAGCTGTGCCTCATGCTTTTATAAATAGGGAGGATGGAGCCTGGTGATTCACCCGTGGACACCTGGTGGCATCCAGACAGCTGCCTTCTGGGAAGGCTGCGAGCCTCATTCTCAGCCCTCAGCCACTCCTGGGCACCATGACTTTTTTTGGGGGTGTGTGTGGGGGGGTGCCACGGCAGTTATTTAACCCTTTGATCTCTGGTCCTTTCCTTATAGACGGCATCTGACAATGCCTCCAAACGCCGGGTTCCCCAAGCCCAAGCTGTGGAGGGCAGCGGTGACTCATTCCGTTGATCCCACCCACGAGTGCTGGAGCCTGTACCCACGGAGCAAAGCTGGAGAAAGAGAAGGGGAATTCCCCCAGAGGAGAAGGTAAGAGGCAGAGGGCTCTGCTTCAGCCTTGAGCGCAGAGGGAGGAGTCAAAGGGACCACTCAAAACCAGAACACAGCTGGCGTGGCGCCTCTACCATCCTAGCCCCTAGGGAGGCTGAGATCTGAGGAACACAGTTCAAAGCCAGCCCTGGCAGGGAAGTCCACATGATTCTTCTATCATTAATCACAGAAAAAAAAAAAAACAACAAAAAAACAGAAGTAGCACTGTGGCTCAAGAGTGCTAACCGTGAATAAAAGGAACCCAGGATAGTTCCCCAGGCTGAGTTCAAACCCTAGGTCTAGCACGCGCACACACGCACACACACACACAAAATCTGGCCAAGCAATAGTGGCTCACACCTGTCATTGCAGCATCTCAGCAGGCTGAGATCTGGGGATCATGGTTTAAAGTCAGCCTGAGCAAGAAAGCCCGTGAGACTCTTCTCTCCTATTAGCCACCAAAAAGCTGGAAGTAGGGCCGGGAGTGTGGCCTAGTGGTTAAAGTGCTTGCCTAGCATACACGAAGACCCGGGTTCGATTCCTTGGTACCACATACATAGAAAAAAGCCAGAAGTGGTGCTGAGGCTCAAGTGGTAGAGCTCTAGCCTTGAGAAAGTCCAAGGACAGTGCTCAGGCCCTGAGCTCAAGCCCAGGACTGGCAAAAAAAAAAAAAAAAAAAAAAAAGCTGGAAGTAGAAGTATGGTTCAAGTAGAAGAAAACCAGTCTTGAGCAGTGTAGAAAAACCTAAGGGACAGCAGCCTAGGCCCTGAGTTCAAGTTCCAGTACAACGCCCCCCCCCCCACACAAAGCCTGAGACAAACAGTTTGCGTGCTTTATATTAGGGTCAGGTTAATTCCCATAGTTTCTCTCATGGCTGCTGTGAGGGGCGAGCGTGCAGTGGGATCCCGTGTGCAGACAGAGGTCCTGACCATGTCCTCGGGTTTAGGTTATCCACATTTTCATCCAAGTAAATAAATGAAAAGGGAGGAATGTTGGCTGGTCTGGTGGTGTAGGCCTATAATCCCAGCACCAGGGGACTGCGAAGGAGGTTGAATTAGGGGTCAGCTTCCGTTACATACTGAGACCCTATTTAAAAGTAAATACAGTTTTTTTTTATTTTTTTACCAGTCCTGGGCTTGAGCTCAGGGCCTGAGCACTGTCCTTGGACTTTCTCAAGGCTAGAGCTCTACCACTTGAGCCTCAGCACCACTTCCGGCTTTTTTCTATGTATGTGGGGTACCGAGGAATCGAACCCGGGTCTTCATACATGCTAGGCAAGCACTTTAACCACTAGGCCAAACTCCCAGCCCATAAATACACTCTTATCTACAATTAACCACTAGAAAACTGGATGCTTCCCCCCTCAGTGCCCTCCCTGCTGGCTGCCCCAGGGGCCACACCCCTCCTCTGTCCTGTGGGCCATCTTCTTTCTCCCTGTTTGCAGGGTGGCTTGTTCAGCCCCCCACCCTCCTACAGAGTTACCCTGCTGGCTACTTACTGTCCCCTAGAAGGAACTGTTTTTGGCCTCTCCCAGTGAGGTCCTGACCTGTCTTAGGGTTCCTTACTGTCCCCTCCCGGCCTGTCCCCCTTTGTCTCCTTTCAGCTTTGCCATCCACCCTGTCCTTATCCACTCTTTGGTCTCCTTTGTCCCTGCCTGGGTTGTGTCTCCTGTTCTCTTTTTCTTCCCCTGCTTCCGAGAGACACCCATCCTCCCCAAGGACTCTGGCTCACGCCTGTAACCCCAGCCATTCAGGAGGCTTAGATCTAAGAATCGTGGACAGGAAAGTTCCTAAGATCTTGTCTCCAATTAACCAGAAAAAAGCTGGGAGTGAAGCCCTGAGTCAAGTGGTAGAGCACCTGCCTTGAGGGAAAAAAACAAAAAAAAAACTAGGCCCTCAGCCATGAGTTCAAACCCTAGTATTGACACAAAAAAGAGGGAGAACAGGTGTTAGAGGGTGAAGAAAGCAGAAGGATGAACTGGAAAGTTCTTCCTTCTTCCTTCTACCCTGTAACCCTGAAAATGCCCAGTCAGGACATCTCATGCCCCAGTGCCAGCCCTGGCAACCTTGTCTGGGGAGCTGGAGTGCGTTTGTGTGCCTCTGCATGCACATACATGTACTCTACTGGGACTGGAGCTTTCAACAACTTCCTTGCCCAAATTGGCTTTGAACCTCAACCCTCAGATCTCAGCCTCCTGTGTAGCTGGCGGGCCTGGGCTGTGGGTGACCAAATGGAGGGCCCCTTGTAAAGGGAGGGATGGGAGCCCAACATGTGCAATTAACTTGCTGGCGGTCAGGCTCGGCCCCAGAGGTCACAGTGGGTATGCCAGCGTCCCCACTTCAGCTGCCAGCTTGCAGCTTCAGCAGCGTGGAGATCAAAATAAGGGCCAAAGCGTATGCTGGTGGCTCACATCTGTCACCCCAGCTATTCAGCTGGCTGAGGTCTGAGGATGGAGGCCAAAGCCAGCCAGGGCGGAAAGCCCACGAGAGCTTTTCTCCCATTGATAAACCACAATGAAAAGTAGGTAAGTGGAGCTGTGGCTCTAGTGGAAGAGGGCCCTTCGGACTGGAGGGACGCGCTAAGGGGCAGTGCGGCGTTTCTGAGTTCAGCGGCAGCCGCGCCGAGGGTGGGCTCCTGCTGTGGAAGGCTGCGCGGGGCTCCCTGCCCTGCACCCAGCACCCAGATGGTGAGGACGGCCTAGGTTAAGGATCCCCCAGATGGCTTCCTGGGCGCGGGACAGGCCTGGCATGGGGCGGGCCCAGGGCGTGGGGCAGGTCCAGGGCGCGGGGCAGGTCCAGGCGGGCGCGGGGCAGGTCCAGGGCTCGGGGCAGGTCCAGGCTCGGGGCAGGTCCAGGCCTGGGGCAGGTCCTGGCGTGGGGCAGGTCCAGGCGTGGGGCAGGTCCAGGCATGGGGCAGGTCCAGGCCTGGGGCAGGTCCAGGGCGCAGGGCAGGTCCTGGCGTGGGGCAGGTCCAGGCGTGGGGCAGGTCCAGGCATGGGGCAGGTCCAGGTTGTGGGCAGGTCCAGGCGTGGGGCAGGTTCAGGTTGTGGGCGGGTCCAGGCGTGGAGCAGGTCCAGGGCGCGGGGCAGGTCCGGGCGTGGGGCAGGTCCAGGGCGCGGGGCAGGTCCGGGCGCGGGGCAGGTCCGGGCGCGGGGCAGGTCCAGGCGCGGGGCAGGTCCAGGCGGGAGCGGGGCAGGTCCAGGCACGGGGCAGGTCCAGGGCGCGGGGCAGGTCCAGGCACGGGGCAGGTCCAGGGCGCGGGGCAGGTCCAGGTGAGGGGCAGGTCCAGGGCGCGGGGCAGGTCCACGTGAGGGGCAGGTCCAGGGCGAGGGGCAGGTCCGGGCGCCGGGCAGGTCCAGGGCGCGGGGCAGGTCCAGGTGAGGGGCAGGTCCAGGGCGCGGGGCAGGTCCAGGGCGCGGGGCAGGTCTAGGGCGCGGGGCAGGTCCAGGCACGGGGCAGGTCCAGGGCGCGGGGCAGGTCCAGGTGAGGGGCAGGTCCAGGGCGCGGGGCAGGTCCAGGTGAGGGGCAGGTCCAGGGCGCGGGGCAGGTCCAGGTGAGGGGCAGGTCCAGGGCGAGGGGCAGGTCCGGGCGCCGGGCAGGTCCAGGGCGCGGGGCAGGTCCAGGTGAGGGGCAGGTCCAGGGCGCGGGGCAGGTCCAGGGCGCCGGGCAGGTCTAGGGCGCGGGGCAGGTCCAGGCACGGGGCAGGTCCAGGGCGAGGGGCAGGTCCGGGCGCCGGGCAGGTCCAGGGCGCGGGGCAGGTCCAGGTGAGGGGCAGGTCCAGGGCGCGGGGCAGGTCCAGGTGAGGGGCAGGTCCAGGGCGCGGGGCAGGTCCAGGTGAGGGGCAGGTCCAGGGCGCGGGGCAGGTCCAGGTGAGGGGCAGGTCCAGGGCGAGGGGCAGGTCCGGGCGCCGGGCAGGTCCAGGGCGCGGGGCAGGTCCAGGTGAGGGGCAGGTCCAGGGCGCGGGGCAGGTCCAGGGCGCCGGGCAGGTCTAGGGCGCGGGGCAGGTCCAGGCACGGGGCAGGTCCAGGGCGAGGGGCAGGTCCGGGCGCCGGGCAGGTCCAGGGCGCGGGGCAGGTCCAGGTGAGGGGCAGGTCCAGGGCGCGGGGCAGGTCCAGGTGAGGGGCAGGTCCAGGCGCGGGGCAGGTCCAGGGCGCGGGGCAGGTCTAGGGCGCGGGGCAGGTCCAGGGTGCGGGGCAGGTCCAGGCGTGGGGCAGGTCCAGGCGTGGGGCAGGTCCAGGCGGGAGCGGGGCAGGTCCAGGCGTGGGGCAGGTCCAGGCGGGAGCAGGGCAGGTCCAGGCATGGGGCAGGTCCAGGGCACGGGGCAGATCCAGGGCGCGGGGCAGGTCCAGGGTGCGGGGCAGGTCCAGGCATGGGGCAGGTCCAGGCGGGAGCGGGGCAGGTCCAGGCGTGGGGCAGGTCCAGGGCGCGGGGCAGGTCCAGGGCGCGGGGCAGGTCTAGGGCGCGGGGCAGGTCCAGGGCGCGCGGCAGGTCCAGGCGTGGGGCAGGTCCAGGTCGTGGGGCAGGTCCAGGGCGCGCGGCAGGTCCAGGCGCGGGGCAGGTCCAGGGCGCGGGGCAGGTCCAGGCGCGGGGCAGGTCCAGGGCGCGGGGCAGGTCCAGGTGTGGGGCAGGTTCATGGCGCGGGGCAGGTCCAGGCGCGGGGCAGGTCCAGGGCGCGGGGTAGGCCCTGGGGTTGGCTGGGTCCCTACAACCCGTGGGGCCCCAGAAGCTGAAGACACGCTGCTCTGCACCCACGCAGGTGAGATGGGGGAGCGGGGCTGGCCTGGGGCTCAGCCAGGCTGGGTCCCAGGGTCGCAGCCTTCCTGAGCTCCCGGCCTGAGACCCCCACCCCCCGGCCCGCGTGACCCGGTTTCCACTTCTCCTCAAGGACCCCCTAGCGATCCCCACCCACGCGTGGGGGGCCTCCACGCACGGGACGTCACCACGCCTGTCACGTCCCCACCCAGGGCGCCACCGCCACGCACAGACACGGCCTCCCCACCCCCGTCCCGCGTGGGCCGGCCGACCAGTGTCCGGCGGCGGGGCCTCCAGGTGATCCCGGACCCCATCGCGCCGGGCCTGCGGCCGGGCCGGGCCTCTCTGTCCGTCCTTCGGGGAGGAGAGGCACTGCGCGCCCGTGGGGGGCCCTTTCCCTGAGGCTTCACCCTGTGAGATGAAGTCTACTTGCAGTGCTGGCTTCTCAGGGCCGTGCCATGTTTCTAGGGCTCTTCCCTATCCCTTTCCCTACCTCACTGGGGTGCTGTCTGGACACTGGAGAAACAGAGGGCAGATTTCGTGGCCTGACATGGCGTGGCCTGACATGGCGTGGCCCGATTCTCGTGTCTGCCTCCTAGGAGGAACCCTCACTGCCCAGGGTTTGTGGACACCACTCCCTTCCTCTGGACCATGAATCCTCTGTGAAGCTGTTTTCCCCCTTGTTGCTTTAATTGAGGCAGGGTCTTGCTATGTAACCCAGGCTGACTTAGAACTCATGGTACCTAGACTATAATAGTTAAGTTGTAGACTAGGTCTGTAAATGCCCGTTTTAATTATTTGGTTGTTTGTGTGCTGGTCTTGGGTGAACTCAGGGCCTGGGTCCTGTCCTTTAGCTTTTTTACTCAAGGCTGGTGCTCTACCACTTGAGCCACAGCTCCACTCCTGGCTTTTGATGGTCCATGGGAGATGGGACTCTCATAGACTTTCCCGCTCAGGCTGGTTTTGAACCACAATCTCAGCCTCCTGTAGCTAGGATTACCAGCGTGAGCCGCCAGCACCTGGCGCTGTACCTGCATTTGTCCTGCACTGTGTCACAATCGACAGATCCTCACACCCGTCTCCGAGGGAGGAAGCATTCAGGTGGCTTCTAGATGGCACCCAGTCTGCTGTGGGAGTTGGAGGGAGTAGTGCCGGGTATGCTGAGTCTGGAATGGACTCAGCACTCTGCAGATTGTCACGTCTCAGCTCCACTGTGTCCTGCGCAGTGGACGTGTGTTGCTTGCCGGGGATGTATTCTGAGAAGTGGGCCGTCGGCAAAGGCCGGCCCATCTCCCCGGTGTGGGCTTCATGGCTGCATAGCTGGTAGCTGTGGCTGCCTCTGGCTCCCGATGGCGCTGCCACCCCCTGGCTGGAGCAATAAAGGACCTTTCCCACCCTCTGTGTGTGTGTGTTGTGTGTGTGGGGGGGGGACGAGGCACTGTCACCCTCCTCCAGCAGCCGGTGTTCAGAAGGATCTCTAAGCCCCTTTGCCACGAGGCTAATGACATCCTTCGTGGGGTGGGGGCTGGACACTGCCCCCCTCCTCCACCCATCCCATTATCTGGGAAAGAAGCAGTTGTTGGCAGCTCGGCTCCCTGCCCAGCCCGGGAGCAGGCCTTTCTCTCCAGGATGTGAGCGCCTGCCAGCCAAATCCATGGGGGCTCCCCTCTCAAGTTACCCCTTGGCGTCCAGGCAGAGGGGCCTCCCGCAGGCCCAAGGAACTGGGCGTCTCTATCTCAGCTCTCTGTCTCTGCTCCTGTTCTCCATTCCAGAGTGGGGGAAGCCGTGGTAAGAGCCCAGGTTACCCGACCCCATCCCCCTTCTCCCCACCTTCTCCCCACCTCCACCCTCCTCCCACACCCCCCCCCCCCAGCTCAGGGAGCTGCGGAGACTGCAATTCCCAGATGTAACACACAGGGGCGCCAAGATGAGCGCGGACGCGCGCCAGGCAGCGCTAGGTGTGTGAGTGTGAGTGCGTGTGTGTGCACGCGCGTGTGTCTGTCCATGGGCGTCTTTGTGTGTCTCCGCTTCTGTCCATGCACGCCTGAGTCAGGGGATGTCTGGGTGGGATGTATCCTGGACCACATGCCTGGCGCCTCCCCCCCCCCCAGGCATGCTTGCTGTGTTGCTATGTGATGGCTGGGGGGGCGGGAGCAGGTGACTTATGTGTGTTGTTGCGTGCGTGTCTGGTGCAGTTGTGACTGCCCGAGACTGCATCTCCTTCCTTCAGTGAGGGCTCTGGCCATGGCCCCGCCACCTGGATAACCTGGACTGAAAGCTCTGTTTCCCTGGACACCGTCTGCAGGACCTGGCTTAAGCTCAGTGTGACATTGTGTTTGTGAAGTGGGTGTGTCTGGTGTTTCACTGGTGTGTGTGTGTGTGTGTGTGTGTGTGTGTGTGTGTATGACAGATGGACTGTGGAGGAGGGGAGGACCGGGAGGGTGGAAATGCATACTTTTCTCTCTCTCTCTCTCTGGTGAGTTTCTGGCTACTACCTTCATGAGTGTGTGTGTGTGTGTGTGTCCTTTCCCTTCCATCTCTCCATATCTCTCTCTCTCTCTCTCTCTCTCTCTCTCTCTCTCTCTCTCTCTCCCTCCCTCCTTTTCTTGGTGACTCATTTCTGCGGCTTTGCCCTCCCCCGGCTTGCTGGGTCTCCCCTCCCCCTCTCGTGTGGGTGAGGGGGTCTGATAGAAGGGGACCCCAAGACCAAAAACAATAGGGTGAGCACCCCTTCCCACCGTCCACCATCCAAACCCTGCCGTGCCCCCACGCCTCTCCCCAGCCCCCTCCCAGGTCTTCCCCCCGGATGACCAAAGATGAAGGCAAGCCTATCTACCAAGCGGGGTCATTTTCAGGGGTCCTCAGCACCTATTTTCAGTTAGAAGTGGGGACCCCTGCCCCTCTCCTGAAGCACCCCGCCCTGCCTGTCCCCCCTAAGGCTGACGCAATGAATGAATGGCTGCAGAGGTGAGTCACTGGCTGGGGGGAGGGGGGAGAAGGGGACAGGCTGAGTTGCCAAGGGGAGGGGGGTTGCAAGCCCCAGCCCTCCCCCTTTCTACATCTTCTCAGGGAAAAGACCCCTGTGCCCACCCCCCCTGGCTTTCCAGACCTTCAGCTTTGGACCCCTGCTCTACTAGACCCCATCTTCTGCTCTTGTTCTGGGGGAATAGAGAAGAAGTAGGAAACAAAGGTGGGTGGATTCTTACCAACAAGTCAGCGAACACCAGGGGTGTTCACCTGGGGGTCCCCTCCAGTGCCGCTGACCGTGGCTCTGCCCCTTCCAGCTGCCTTCCCTATTCCAGAACCCTTTCCCAGAATGGTCTAGAGGCAGCAGGCTTGAGGGACACCACCACGCAGCCCCCCGGGAGAGGGAGGGAGGGGTGTGGGAAGGCGCTAGCTCAGGTGGGAAACAGGTGGGAAAGAGGCAGCAAAAGACCTCGAGGTGAGGCTGTGTGGCTCGAGGGGGTCGGGCTGGGGAATTACCCAGCCTGTTGCTTCTTGTGCCAAGGTTGCCGCCTTGGCCTCCCCCACCCTTCATGACAGGGGCCTGGAAGTGCGCAGGCTTCTGAGAAACTCCCTGAGCATCTCAGTAAGTGGGAGTCAGGCAGGGGTCGGCTGGAAATGGGGAAGGGT
Source organism: Megascapheus bottae (assembly GCF_031878675.1). Classification (NCBI taxonomy): domain Eukaryota; kingdom Metazoa; phylum Chordata; class Mammalia; order Rodentia; family Geomyidae; genus Megascapheus; species Megascapheus bottae. The sequence continues at coordinate 4,708,785 of NC_143542.1, read as the reverse complement.
CTGAACACCAAAGCCAAGAACCTAGAGCCTGGAGGAGGGGGGGGGGGCTGCCATTGCGTAGCTTGGATTCCGAGCCTTTATTCCACTAAGAGCTGGAAAATGAGTGGGGCACATGGACACCCATATGAGCAGCCACATCTGCCCCGTGGGGCATGGAAGGACCCCGACATGCCCAGGCGCACACGCAGCCCCACACGCCCGCGTGCCCGGGCACACACGCAGGAGACACGGACTCCCTACCACGGCTCACTGGGTCTGTTTGACCCAGAGGGTGTCCAGATCGGGGTTCACTCAAAAGACCCAAACTTCACCGGAGTGTGGGGAAGAGATGCGATTCTAACCAGACGCCGGGAGCCGGCGCACGGCCATGGCCTGGGAGAGGGGACGCCCTGCGCCTTCCCCTGTCCGTCCGCTCATCCCCGCTCCTCTGCCTCCCCTGGGGCTCCTCCATCCCTGTCCACGCGCACCCGGGCGCGGGGGTGCGCGCGCATGCACACGCCCGCAGGTATGTGGCTGCCCCGCGCCGTCCACCTGGGCTGGGGTCCCCTTCCGCCCCCTCCCCTCGCCGGGTGTCCGAGCCCTGGCTCTGCTTCCCCGTCCTCACCCCGCTGCTCCCCAGAGCCAGGCCGGGCCGGGGAAGGAGCGCAGGGGGCCGGGGAGGGGGCCCCGGGGCGGGGGGCTGGCCCCGGGCTCCAGGGCCCCTGTCCGTCCGCGTTCCCTCCACGGCCACGCGGCCTCTGCCTTTTCCTGTTCTGGAAAGATGTCTCTCGGCGGGCGCGGCCCCTGCCCGCTCCTGCCCCCCGCCGGCCGCGCGCCCTCCACGCCTCCCCGCCCTTTCCCCGCAGCGCCCAGGGCGCTCTTCTGGGAAAGTGAATCCCGGTGGTGGAGAGGCCGCCCTGCGGGCCGCGGGGAGCCTGGCGGGGCGGGGGGCGTCCGCCCGCGGCCCCCGGGGTCCGCTGTGTCACGGCTGCCCCGCCCGCGGCCCCCTCCGGCCTCCCCGCCCCCTCCCCACTTCCGCCCCCCGCCCCCGCCCGGTCTCCCTCCGCCGGACCGGCTGGCACATGGATTTTCTCTGCGCAATCTGTGCGTCATCGCCCCCCACTCCCGCCACCCGGGGCCGCCGAGCCCCCCGCCCCGACCCCGGGCGGAGCCGCGCACCCAGGGGCCGGCGGGCGAGGGGGGCCGCTGACGCGCGGAGCGGGGGCCCGGGGCTGGTCACCCCCACCTGCATCCCCTCCCCACCTGGCCGGGACTCGCCCTCCAAACGTCCTTGGGGGCGGGAGGACGGCGGGAGGGGCGCCGGGGGAGGACGGGCGGGGTGGGGCCGACGCGGCCCGGGCCCCCGGACGGAAGGAGGGAGGGAGACACGACCCCGAGGCCCCCCCCCCCGGCCCCGGCGGACTCCCGGCCCGCAGGCCGCCCGGGGTCGGGGCTCCGGCCGTCCTTGGGCGCGATCCCCGACCCGAGGTGGCCGGGTGGGGCGCGCGTCCCGCGGCGGGCCGGGCCCGGTCCTCCCCGCGCAGGGGGGGGCTCGGCGGGGGTCCGGAGAGGGGCGGGGGTCCCCCCTTTCTGCTCTGCTCGGCAACGCGGGCTCAGGCAGGTGGCTTTGTAACCCACCCTCCTCCCGCCTTCCCGCGCGCCTCCGCATCCACCCTTCCATTCATCCTCCCCTTCATTCATTCATCCTTTTCTCCTCGTCCCTCCTTCATTCATTCACAGCCCCCCGCCCCCCTCCGCATTTCATTCATTCATTCATTCACTCATTCATTTCCCGGAGCTCAGCTCGCTCACGCCCCTCCAGCCAAAGGCGTCAGTGCGCAGGCGCAGGCCGGGAGCGGCGAGCGCCGACCAATCGCCGAGCGTCTCGCCTTCCCTGGGCGCCCGCCCGCTTCCCCATGAATGAACACTGACGTCAGCGGGGCGGGGCGTGCCCACGTGACGCGCGCGCTGCCCTTTATAAGGCGGAGGCGGCGCGGGCGCTGTCCAGCGTGCTGAAGCCGGAGCGAGCGAGCGAGCGAGCCAGCGAGCGGCGGGGAGCGGCGCCGACTCCGCGGAGCCCAGCCCAGTGGACCGCGGACGGCGATCGCCGCTCGGAGCCAGGGCGGACGCGTCCCGACCTCCCCCCCACCCCGACCCCCCACCCCGCCCGAGGTCCGATCCTCCTCTCCACTTTCCGCGTCGTGACACCGGCTGGTAAATACTGCGCGGTCCGTCCCCGCCACCCCCGGCGGCCGTGGGTGCCAGGGAGGGCCGTCTCCCTCCTCCCAGACGGCAGGCGGCGAGGCAGACGCCGCGGGGCGCCCCCGTGAGGGTCCCCGGTTCATGGGGAGGGGGTTCGCAGCGGGGTTTCCCCCCCCCTCGCTGCTGAAGTCGCCCACGCACCATCCGGGGAGTCCTGTGGGGCGCGGGCCGCGTCCCCCCCACCCGTGCTCAGTACGTGGGCGCTGGCAGCGAGGGGGCTCAGGAAGGGGGCGAGGTGGCCCGGGGTGAGCGAGGGGGTGGGCGGAGACTCGGGAGATCGGCGCCTCTTCCTCGATTGCTCCCTCTTTTGGGTAAGGTTGGCGGGATGAGGGAAGCCCCGGATTTCCCTGCTTCAGGGTGGGGGGAAGGGAATTCTTACAGAGATCCTCTCTCTCTCTCTCTCCCCCCCCCTCTTCCCTTCTGTTTTCCAGTCTCCGGCAGCCCCTCGGTCATGAAATCCCCGAGACTGCGGGCTTCTGTCCTCCTCTGCTTCCTTCTGCTAATCAAGGGGGTGGGAGCCGCGCCTCCCGGGCGCCCCGAGGCGCAGCCGCCTCCTCCTCTCGGCTCTGAGCATAAAGAGCCGATAACTGGGGACGCAGCGCCCGGGCCGGGGGATGACGGCGCTGCCGAAGTCCGAGCTGCTCGGAATTCCGAGCTGCAGGACCAGGGAGAGCTCTTCCAGGGCGTGGATCCTCGGGCGCTGGCCGCGGTGCTGCTGCAGGCACTCGACCGCCCGGCGTCGCCGCCAGCACCGGGTGGTTCCCCGCAGGAGCCGGCGGGAGAAGCCGCAGAGGCGCTGCTGACCGAGACGGTGCGCAGCCAGACCCACAGCCTCCCGGCGCCGGAGGTCCCGGCGCCCGCGGCGCCGCCTCGCGCGCAGACCCCGGAGAGCGGCCCCGAGGCCGGGGACCCCGCGGACGAGCTGGAGACGCTCGCGGCGCTGCTCCAGGAACTTCGCGATTTCAGCCCGAGCAGCGCCAAGCGCCAGCAGGAGACGGCAGCGGCCGAGACGGAGACCCGCACGCACACGCTGACCCGAGTCAACCTGGAGAGCCCGGGGCCCGAGCGCGTGTGGCGCGCGTCCTGGGGAGAGTTCCAGGCGCGCGTTCCGGAGCGCGCGCCCCTGGCCCCCGCGCAGTTCCAGGCGCGCGTGCCCGAGAAGGGGCCCCTTCCCGAAGCCCCTCAGTTCGGGGAAGGGCTGCCCTCCCCCAAATCACACCTGGGTGAGGCTCTGACACCCCTATCCAAGGTGTACCAAGGCCTGAGCGCCCCCTTCCCCAAGGCGCGCCGGCTCGAGAACCCGCTCCTGGGCGGCTCCGAGGCGGGGGAGCGCCTGCTGCAGCAGGGGCTGGCACAGGTCGAGGCCGGGCGGCGGCAGGCGGAGGCCACGCGCCAGGCCGCCGCCCAGGAGGAGCGCCTGGCCGACCTGGCCTCCGACCTGCTGCTCCAGTATCTGCTGCAGGGCGGAGCGCGGCCGCGCGGCCCGGGGGTTCGGGGGCTGGAGGAGCCGCAGCCCGAGCGCGAGCGCGAGCGCGAGCGGGAGGAGGCGGAGCAGGAGCGGCGCGGGGGGGAGGAGAGGGAGGAGGAGGAGGACGAGGAGGCGGCGGAGGCGGAGGCCGAAGCCGAGGAGGCGGAGAGGGCGCGGCAGAACGCGCTCCTGTTCGCGGAGGAGGAGGAGGACGAGGAGGACAGGGAAGCCGGGGCCGAGGACAAGCGCTCCCAGGAGGAGACGCCGGGCCACCGGCGCAAGGAGGCGGAGGGGCCCGCGGAGGGCGGGGAGGAGGAGGAGGAGGACGACGACGACGACGAGATGGACCCGCAGACCATTGACAGCCTCATCGAGCTGTCCACCAAACTCCACCTGCCCGCCGACGACGTGGTCAGCATCATCGAGGAGGTGGAGGAGAAGCGGAAGCGGAAGAAGAACGCCCCCCCGGAGCCGGTGCCGCCCCCCCGGGCCGCCCCCGCGCACGTCCGCTCCCCGCAGCCCCCGCCCCCCGCGCCCGCCCCCGCCCGGGACGAGCTGCCGGACTGGAACGAAGTGCTGCCGCCCTGGGACCGGGAGGAGGAGCCGGCCTTCCCCCCGGGGCCCTACCACCCTCTTCCCAACTACATCCGCCCGCGGACGCTGCAGCCGCCCGCCGCCGCCCGCCGCCGCCACTTCCACCACGCCCTGCCGCCTTCGCGCCACTCTGCCGACCCGGAGGCCCAGGCGCGGCGCGCGCAGGCGGAGGCGGAGGCGGAGGAGCGCCGGCTGCAGGAGCAGGAGGAGCTGGAGAATTACATCGAGCACGTGCTGCTCCGCCGCCCGTGACTCGCCGGGCCCCGCCCCCGCCGCGCGCGGCCACGCCCCCTCCGTGTCGCCCCTCCGCCCCGGTGTTTGCATGCGCCCCGCCCCCGCCCGGCCACGCCCCTCGGCGGCCACGCCCCTCTCGGCCCGGCCACGCCCCCGCCCGGCCCCGGCCACGCCCCGTCCGACCTCCTCCCGGCCCGGTGTCCCCGCGGCCGTCGGCGCGGCGGGCAGGGGCGGGCGGGCGGTCCCGCCGCGGTCCCTCCCCCCGCAGGGCCCCGTCCCCCCTCCGGTTGCCCTCGCGCGTCCCCGTCTGAAACCGGTAAAAGCAGCTCTGATCCCGCGATGGAAGTGAGTCTGCCCCCCGCCCCCCGGGCCGCCCCTGCGCCTCCCCGCCTCCCGATCGCTGTGGCTCTCTCCCTCTCCCCTCTCGGTTGTAAATACCCCTCACGGAGGAAATAGTTTTGCTAAGAAATAAAAGTGACTATTTTATTAGGACTTTGTGCTCCGTTATTCACCCGTCCCCGGACCTGCCCGCGGTCCTTCCCCAGGGGCCCGGTGAGGGGCGCGCCGCGGGGACCCGCCCAAGCCAGGGGGCTAGGGGCGGAGGAGGAAGCCGAGATCCGAGGACCCAGGCTCGGGGCCAGCCAGTCAACCAGCAAGAAGCTGGAACTGGCGGAGGACCAACCTTGAGCCGAAAAAGCTATGGAGGGGGCGAGGCCAGGCCGCTGGGGTGGAGGGTGGAGAGGCTGGGGTCGGGGGTGGAGAGGCCAGGCTGCTGGGGTAGGGGGTGGAGAGGCTGGGGTCGGGAGTGGAGAGGCCAGGCTGCTGGGGTAGGGGGTGGAGAGGCCAGGCTGCTGGGGTGGAGGGTGGAGGACAGGCCGGCGGTGTTGCCGGGTACTTGGCAGAGGAGAATTTACCAAGAGCCAGTGGTCTGCCACGATGCCCTGCGCACCAGCTTCGAGCCTCCAGGCACTCCGGCTGTCTTCATGATCCTGTTCCCACAGGCCTAGTTCCCACTAGCCAAACCACCCGTAAGTGAAGCTCCCTAGTTCCCAGGTGTTTCTCCAAGGACGTGGTGGGAGAGCTTGGCTTTAGTCATTTATTAGCTTTCCAAGGCGATGACCTCGACACTGGTCACCACTCAAGCAACACTAATCTGGGCACTGGAGATCCTCTAACGAAAGGTCCAAGGAAAGGTAAAGTCGGCTCCTCCCGGGGTGAAAGCAGCCCTGTCAGGCTGCCAGAGGAACAACAGGCCCAGACCTGAGGACCCAGGCTCCCTGCCAGCCCAGGGCAGAGAAGTCCATGAGCTTCTCATTTCCAACTAGACACCAAAATGCCAGAAGTGGAGCTACCTCTGCAGCGGGAGAGCGCCAGGCCCTGAGCTCCCGCCTCTAGACCAGCACGAGAGAAAAACAAACTAGTGTGGCATTCGAAGATGACTTTTTGCTTTTTCTTTTTCCTTCCTAAATCTGGCAACCCCAGTTTTGGAGAGGAGGCTCCCCTTCACACAGACCCCAGCGGCGCCATCTTCCTTCACAAAGCCCAAGGCACAGCAAATCCAGAAATGCTTTTTCCTTTTATTTCAGAAGACAGGAAATAAAGGCAAAGACTTTGTGTACCCCACCTCACCCCTCAGGCCAAACCCAGGATATGGAGGGGAGGAGGCAGCCCAGGCCTGGGTCCCACAAGGCTGGCCCTCCAGTCCCTGGTCCCTTCCCTCCCAGGGGCAAGGTTAGAAAAGAAATGGGCTCTACCGTTCCTCCTGGCACCAGGTGGAAGCCCCACCGCAGTGGAGGAGGGAGTGGGGGGTGGTGAGGGAAAAGGCCCCCCCCTCGGAGGCAGAGAAGTTGCCCTGGCTGGCTAGGGGGAGGGGTGGAGGTAGGTTTTGGGGCACAGGGGACAGAAGAGCCCTGAAAACCTTTTCCCTTTGACCTGATAATATTTATATATTTACAGTGATTGTTATGGGAGGGATCTTTTTTGGGGGGGGAGGGGGAGGAGTAACATTGGTTCTTCAAAGGCAGGGAATGGAAGCCAAATGGCACCCTCTGTCAAGGTCACATTTCTTCAGTGGGGACAGCGGGTGGTGGAGGGAGGGAATGCTTCAAGGGCCTGGGCCCGCAGCCCCTTCCAAAGGTGAGGTGGCAGAGGTGGCTCAGCCAGATCCCACCAAGAGAAAGGCTGAGGGTGGGGTGGGAGGTGGGGGAAGCCTCTTTCCTGGGCTCCCCCATCTCACAGGGCCAGGCCAGGCCAGGCTACGCCAGGCCCATTTCCTCCAGCACACTGCGCGGCGATTCATCCTCCTGAGACACACAGATGGCAGGGTGGGCAAGACAATGGCAGACGGGGGTGGGGGGAGGAGGAGGGAGGCAGAGAGACAAGGGGTGGGGGGGAGAAGAGAGACAAACCAAGTGAGCCCAAGGCTAGAGCCGTAGGAGCCCTGTGGGGGTGACCTGCCTCCTAGCACCGCCCCAGCATCCAAAGTGGCAGAGGCAGAGACTAAGGGAGAGTCCAGCTCCGAGAGAGAGCCGGAGGGGCTCGGTCTCAGGGCCGCAGGGCTGGGATGGGGAGGAAGCCTGCTTCCCAGGGGCTGCAAGGGTAAGAGCTGGGCCCTGCGTGCTGGGGAGTGCTGGGGTGGGGGTAGAGGGCAGTAAGAGGTTGGCATCCAGTCCCCAGCCTGCATAGATGACTCATTAGGGCTGGACAGGTTAGTAGTAAGCAGGGGAAGGGGGAGGTGGTGATGGTGCCAGGCCAGGTGCACGTGCGGGCCTGTGTGCATGTGCGTGAGTGCGTGAGTGCGTGCGTGTGTGTGTGTGTGTGTGTGTGTGTGTGTGGACACCAGCAGGGTGGCAAGATCTCTTCTCTCCTCCTGCAGTGATGACTCCCACTTCCGCTGGTCTCCCCTCCCCACAGCCAGCTCAGGCCAGCTCACTCAGGCACTGTGGATTCTGGTGACTCATCGCCCTGCGCCAAGGCTCAGCGGTGGCAAAGAAGAGAGGGCAGGCGGGTGGGGAGGGGGTACGGGCGGGGGCGCAGGATGACAAGGAAAATGTCTTCATATCTGCGCCCCCCCTCACCCCAATCTCCAGTCTCTTGAGTGTGTGCAAGTGTGTGTGAGTCACGAGGTGGGGTAGCTCTGTGGTAGACTGTGCCTACCCTGTGCAAGGCCCCAGGTTTGATTTCTAGTCTCATCAGGAAAAAAAAAAAAGGTAACTAAATACATCAGAGGAAAGGAAAACCTGACTTTTTCTTTTTTTTTTGGGGGGGGGTTGCCAATACTGGAGCTAAAACTTGGGGCAGCCTGGCTTTCTTGCTTGGCTTTTTCACTCGAAGCTGGCACTCTGCCCCTCGAGTCACAGCTCTGCTTCCAGCCTTTTGGTGGTTAACTGGAGATAAAATTCCACAAACTTCACTGCCTGGGCTGGTCTTTTTTTTCTGCAGACTCCCCTGGGCTGGCTTTGAGTCTTATGATCCTCAGATCTCAGCCTCCTGAGTAGCTAGAATTACAGGACCTGACACCTTGAGTCCCAGAGGACAGGGAGTGCAAAGGGAGAATGCATAGGACAATTGGTAAGATGCCTGGTGGCCTTTCGCCTCCGTCTGTCCTGGAGGGGGAGGTGTCAGAGACTGGAGGCCGACTGCGCAGTCGGGGGTGGTGGGGGCCACAGGGGAGGGGGGCCCCCCCGGCAACGTGCAGGGGACCCTCTGCCACGGCAATCTTCCTCCTCGTCCTCCTCACTGTGCCGGGCCCGTACCTCCTGCAGAAGGTCAGCCTGCTCGATGGCTTTCAGCACGCTCTTCTTGGAGGTGTCCTGCACGTCCCCGCCCATGAGGAACTCGTCCAGGATGAAGTAGGCTTTCTCAAAGTTGAAGATGATGTCCAGCTCGCACACCTGGGGGAGGAGCCGAGGGCTGAGGTGCAGCTCCTGCCCCTGGCTTTTCCCACCTTGGCTTCTGTTTGTCTTTCTTTTTTCCTCAAGGCGGGTGGCTCTAGCACTTGAACCACAGTTCCAGCTCCACTTTGGATTTTTCCAATATTATGGGCTTTCTTACTCAGACTGGTTTTGAACCTCTGTCCTCAGACCTGAGCTTCCTGAGTAGCCAGGAGGCCTGGCTCCACCTTGCATTTTAAGGCTGGTCTCCAGGGCTCCCAAACTCCTTTGAACAATCATGTTAGTCTCCTTCCACTCCCAGCTTTTTTTTGGGGGAACGGGGGAGTTAGTCGTGGGGTTTAAACTCAAGTCTTGGGCTATGTTCCTGAGTCGTTTTGCTCAAGGCTGGTGGTCTAACACTTTGAGCCACAGCTCCATTTCCAGTTCTCCAGTGGTTCACTGGAGTAAAGAGTCTCACAGCCTTTCTGCCTGGACTGACTGAACTATGATCCTCAGATCTCAGCCTCTTGAGTAGTTAGAAAAACAGGCATGAGCCACAAGAGCTCAGCTTCTTCTCTTCCCCCCCCCCCCCCCCCCCCCCGCCTTCAGCAGTCCTGGGTCTTGAACTCAGGGCCTAGGCACTGTCCCTGAACTTCTTTTGCTCCAGGCTAGCACTCTACCACTTGAGCCACAGGACCACTTTACCTCTTTCTGTGTATGTGAGAAATGGAACCCAGGGCTTCATGCATGCTAGGCAAGCACTCCACCACCAAGCCATATTCCCAGCCCTTCTTATTTTAAACAACAAACTAACAAAAACTGGCCATGCGGCCCGGTCCAGCCTGGAACTGCAGGTAATCATGCTTCAGCTGGGCTTATAGGCGAGTTCCACCGTGCCAGGCCTTCTTCCCTTCCTCCTTTCTCCCTGAACGTGAAACGTTATGTTTTCATCTTGTTGTAGTTCCTTCTGCTTTCCCTCGAAGTTCTACAACACCATTCCCATTATAAGCTGGGGTACCCCCTCCTCCACAAACAGGGAGAGGAGGGAGATTTCAGTCCAAGCTGGGCTCTACTTATAATCAGCTGTCTGTACACATCACAGAATGTCTCCGAGACTCAGCTTCCCCAACTGGAGGTGAGGATATCAGCGCCAACTTATAGGGCAGATGCAGATCAACAAGACAACTCCACAGAGCTCCATCCACTGCCAAGGGGGAGACGAGCTTGGAGTCACTCTGCCAAACCACATCTAAGACCAGAGCTGTCTTTATGAAGGCCAGGCTCTCCCCATATGACTTAATGTAGAACCAAGAACTCTTCAAGGCTGGGTACCCATAGTTCACACCTCTAATCCTAGCTACTCAGGAGGCTGAGATCAGAGGACTTTCCAGCCAGCCCAGGCTGGAGAGTCTGTGAGACTCTTCTTTTTTGTTCTTTCTCTTGCTGGTCCCGGGGCTTGAACTTTGGGCACTTTCTCTGAGCTCTTCTGCTCACAGCTAGCACTCTGCCACTTAAGCCACAGTGCCATATCTGGCTTTTTCTGTGATTAATTGGAGGTAAGAGTTTCATGGGCTTTCCTTCCTGAGTTGGCTTCGAACTGTGGCTCAAGTGGTTAAGCTCTAGTGTTGAGCAAATAAAAGCTCAGGGACAGCACCCAGACCTGGAGTTCAAGGCCCAGGATGGGCACAAAACAAAACTCCAAATACTCTAGCACAAGTTCTGGTGGCTCACACCTGTCCTTCTGGCTGTAGTCTGAAGGCAGCCTGGGCAGGAAAGTCTAAGAGACTCTTAACTCCAATTAACCAGCAAAAAGCCAGCAGTGGAACTGTAGCTCAGGTGGTAGAGCATTGGCCTTGAGCAAAAAAGCTCAGGCACAGAACCTAGGCCCTGATGCCAGCGCAAAAATATTTATGTAAGTAAAAACTAGCAAACAAACAGAAGACCCTCCAGAAGAGTCTAACACCAGGCCAAAATCAGGAACCACTACCAAAATCAGAATAGGGACCCTGTTCCTGTACGCAGAAGTGTGAGCCAAACTCTAAGCATGGGTGTGGACTGGACCATGCTGGAATCTTCCTTCTTCCTAATCCTGCTCCAAGCCTCAGGGCCAATTAAGGGACTTGGCTAATAGGCTTAGAGCTTAACAGGGGAGATTAATTGAGGTTCTCACTGGTCCAACTTTACCTCTCCCTTGAGATTTCCAGTGCAGAGAATAGTTGGATAGGCTTTCCTTAAAATTCAGCAGAAAGGGGCAAGGTACTGGTGGTTCACGCCAGCTACTCAGAAGGCAGAGATCTGAGCATCTCGGTTCAAAGCTAGTCCAGGCAGGCAAGTGTCTGGGACTATCTCCCATGACCCACCAAAACACTGAAAGTGGAGCTGTAGCTTAAGTGGTAGAACGCCAGCCTTGTGCATAAAAAGCCAAGGATAGCGCCTACACTCTGAGCTGAAGCCCCGATACTGGCACTAAAAGAGAAAATCTGCTTGGCAGAAAGAGAGGACTGCGGGGCAGGTGAGCGAGGGCGGGAGAGGGGACTGGAGGGAGGACTCACACTGCCAAAGTACTTGTCCAGGAGCTCCACGTATCGGTGGATGAGTTCCAGGGTGATGAGCTCGTTGTCTTGGCCCTCGATGGCACAGCAGAAGTAGAGGCTGGCATACCTGAGAAGGGGACAGAGGGGACAGCTGGGAGCCAGCTTCCAGACCCTGACACTGTGGGTGTACCCCTCCCACCACCGAGGTCTGAGCTGGACTGGACACAGGGAGGGCGGTTCAGAGTCCAAAGTCTGCTCTCTCCTTCTTGCTATCTCCATTTGACTCAGCAAAACCCTGAGCCAGCTAATTCACCAGTTCACAGAAGGAGCCACTGTATGTGCAGGGGGGGTGTTGTGAAAAGTGGGGCAGGGCCTCTGAATGGAGAATGACAGGGACTAGATAGAGGCAGAAGGGGGTCATATGTGATATGTAGGAGGCAAGAATCAGGTGTGACTGGGTGCTGGTGGCTCACACCTGTAATTCCAGCTTGTCAGGAGGCTGAGATTTGAGAATTACAGTTCAAAGCCAGTAACAGCAGGAAAGTCTTTGTGACTTTTATCTCCAATAAGCTATCAAAAAAACTCAGCAAGTAGAGCTGTGGCTCAAGTGGTAGAGCACCAGTCTTGAACAATACAAGCTCAGGGACAGTGCTCAGGCCCTGAGTTCAAGCCCCAGGACTAGAAAAAACAAAACAAAACAAAACAAAAATAGCAATCTGGACACTGGTGGCTCATACCTGTAATACTAGCTAGTCAGGAGACTGAGGATTACAGTTCAAAGCCAGCCTGGGCAGGAAAATCTGTGAGATTCTTAACGCCAATTATAACCACTAGAAAACTGGAAGTGGAAAACAAGTTCAGAGACAGTGCCCAGGCCCCGAGTTCAAGCTCTATGCCTGACAAAAAACACAACAAAACAAAACACACAGCAAAAAGCAGCGTTTGGAGAAGTAGCTCAAGTGACCGCATCATCCAGGAACGAGCAAACCAACCGAGCATGAGGCAAACACGAAAGTAAAAAGGGCTAAGGATCATGGTTTTAATAGTACAGTGCCTGTCTAGAAAGGGCAAGGCCCTGAGTTCAAATCCTAATGAGGTCAAAAAAGAAAGTCGATGCTCAAGGGGAGTGTGGAAAGCAGGAGAAGCTGGTGTCTGTCTCCGGTGTGAGCATGTCCTCAGCCGCCAGCTCTGCCTGACTTGACATACACTTATTCCTCAGCCCCCTACGCCACTGCTGAACTCCAAGCCAGCAGGATAGACCCCAGGGAATCTGAAGCGGGTGGAGAGTCACCTCTTATAGACAACTTTGAGATCCCTCCACTCCAGGAAGCTACACATTTTGGGTTTGCGAGCCAGGACGACCTGCATAAGTTCTCGCACCATTTTCTTCCGTTCCTTGTCTGACGTGGCTAGGTACCATTTTTGTAGCCGAAGTTTTCCCTGTCGGCTAAACAGCAGCATGAATCGCATCTGGAGGGAGAAGGGGGACCAGAGCTGAGAGGCAGACATTTGCTTCAGAGCCTTTTTATTCTTTTTTAAAGGGGCAGCAACCAGGCCCCAGTACAACCTCCACAAACCCACCCCCTCCCTGCTAACACTGGGAGGTGCCTTTCTTGTCTTTGGCTTTTCCACATTTACCATTCATGTTCAATTCCTGGCTCTCATAAGTTGGGTATGTATGGCCTTGAGCAAGTGACTTTAAATCTTTGGCCTCAGTTGCTTAGTTAAAAAGTCGTAAAAGCTATTTGTTTAGTCAAGTACTGGTGGCTCACGCCTGTGATCCTAGCTATTCAGGAGGCTGAGATCTGAGAATTGTGGTTCAAAGCCAGCCTGGGCAGGAAAGTTCGTGAGATCCTACCAGCAAAAGTCGGAATGGAGCTGTGACTCAAAGTGGTAGACTACTAGCCCTGAGGGCTAGCGCCCAGGCTCTCAACTCAAGCCCCAGGACTGACAGAGCACACCCCAGTCTGTCTCCCTCACAGCTGTCAGAGGGGTTAAATGAGTGGATACCCACAACACATGGAAGGCACCGTACTACACCTCCAGGCAACTGGGGTGTTCTGTCCTGACCATCAATCTCTGGATCTTTCTCTCCAGATGCTTATTTACCCAGCCAGGGTCACACCTGGTTAAGAGGAGCTCCAGTCCACACTCCCCTCCTCAGTCATCTTCATATTCCATCCCTCTAACCACTTGTCACTTTTCTGCCATGATCCCCTTCCTCCATGTGAGCAGGTACAGCCCCCCACGTTCAGGGCCCCCCTGACCCCCGAGCCCCCGTGTCCAGGGCCCCCCTGACCTCCGAGCCCCCGCGTCCAGGCCCCCCTGACCCCCGAGCCCCCGTGTCCAGGGCCCCCCTGACCTCTGAGCCCCCGCGTCCAGGGCCCCTGACCCCTGTGCCCCCACATTCAGGGTCCCCTGACCCCAGTGTCCAGGGCCCCCCTGACCCCCGTGCCCCCAGGTCCAGGCCCCCCTGATCCCTGTGCCCCAGCATCCAGGGCTCCCTGACCCCCGTGCCCCCATGTCCAGGGCCCCCTGACCCTCGTGCCCCCAGGTCCAAGACCCCCTGATCCCAATGTCCAGGCCCCCCTGACCCCCGTTCCCCCACGTCCAGGGTCCCCTGACTCCTGTGTCCAGGGCCCCCCTAACTCCAGTGTCCAGGGCCCCCTGACCCCAGTGCCCCCAGGTCCACGGCCCCCTGACCCCCATGCCCTCTGACCCCTGTGTCCTGGGCCCCCTGACCCCCGTGCCTCCAGGTCCAGGGTCCCCTGACCCCAGTGTCCAGGGCCCCCTGACCCCCGTGCACCCAGGTCCAGGGCCCCCTGACCCCCGTGCCCCCGCGTCCGGGGCCCCCTGACCCCCGTGCCCCCGCGTCCAGGCCCTCTCGCAGCCGCTCCCGGGGACGCGGCCCTCGGGGTGGCTCCCTGGGAATGGCGGTGGAACAAGGAGCGAACTTGGAATGCGATGGGGTGCGGAGCGCTCGGTACCCCGCGCACCCCGGCCTCCCCGTTCCGGGACTGCGTCCGCGGCGCGGGGCGCGGCGGGGCGCGGGAGACCCGGGGGAGGCACGGCGGGGTCCGAGGCCGAGGGTGGTGGGGAGGACGCAGGCCGGGGTCGGGAGGGGAGGCAGGCGGCGCGCTGGGGCCCGGGCCCCGACGGCGAGCCCGCGAGCTCGGCCGGGCCTCGGGGCGAGCACGGCCGGCAGCGGGGCCCGACCCGGAAACCCGCGGCTGCCGGCCCGGCCGCGCCCCGCTCCGGGGACCCCGCGCCCCGCTCCTCCGGGCGGCTTCGGCGCGGCGCTGGACGGGGTCCCCGGGACCCGGCTCGGAGCCCCCCCCCCCCGCCCCGGGCGCTCGCCGGCCCCGCCGCCCGGCCCCCCCTCCCCGCACTCCCCAAACGCGCCCCCTCTCCGCCCGGCTCGCGAGGGCGATTGCCAGCGTTGCCTCCCGAGGCCGCCTCGCCCACCGGCTCGGGGGAAGCGGGGGTCTCGGGGGACCCGAGGGCAGCCCGGGCGACCCCCCGGCCCCCCGCGGGTGCAGCCCACGCCCCTCGGCCCCCCTCCCCTCCCCCCCGCCCAGCCTACCATCCTGCAGCCTCCGGCTCGGCGTGTCCCTCTGCGGCCTCCGTAGGCGCCCGCGCCGCTCCCCCCCCTCGGATCCTTTCTCTCTCCTCCGGCCCCCGGGCTGGAGCCCCGCCCCCTCGCGCAAGGCCCCGCCCCCGGACGCCCAGGAAGGGTGGGGGGAGGGAGGGAAAGCCCTCGCGAGACCGCGAACTGCGCAGGCGCGGACGCTGCGCGGCTGGCGGGCGGGGTTGGAGGCGGCGGAGCGGAAGCCATAGCAACCGGGTCCCGGCCCGCCGCGTGGAGAGGCTCCGTCGTCATGGTAACGGGCCGTGGTGGGGGGTCGGCGGGGGATGGAGAGGGAGGACGGCGGGCCTGGCGCGGGGAGCCTCCGCGTGTGTGTGTGTGTGGAGGGGGGAGTGCGGAGGTCGAGGGGCGCCGCCGGGCGTCGGGCCTCCCCCCACCCCGAACCCCCCTCCCCGGGCCCGGGCTCGACGCCGGGCTGGGCGGGAAGACCCGGGACTGCGGCCCCCAGCCCCGGCCGCCCCCGGAGCGCGTGTGGAGCCCAGCCGGGCTCAGGGCCCAGCCGGGGTCAGGGCCCAGCCGGGGTCAGGGCCCAGGCGGGGTCAGGGCCCAGGCGGGGTCAGGGCCCAGGCGGGGTCAGGGCCCAGGCGGGGTCAGGGCCCAGGGGGCTCAGGGCCCGCAGGCGCGATGCGAGCTGGCGGCTCTGGGGGTGAGGGCACAGGGCTTTCAAAGGAAAAACAAGACTTTGCTTGAGAAAAACCCCGCAGGTCTGCCTCCCTCCCGTAGCCTCTGGAGAGTCCGTGCCAAGAGCCCAGCAGATTCCCGACGCGCCCCTCCCCACAGCCACACAGCCTCGTATTTACCCCGCAGGGCTCGCCAGTAAAGTACGAGCGTGGAAAAGCAACGAACAACCGGGACGGCGAATCCCACGGAACGACTAACACGCCTCGCACCGCCGGCCTCACAGGTCGAAGGGATGCCATGTGCCTCAGGGCGGGCACACCGGGCAGACAGACACTGGGTTTGGGGAGGGGGCGAAGATTACACCTGGATGGTGTGCCATGGAAAACTCGTGAATGGGTTTGCTTCTGGGGGGCGGTGTTTGTTGAATGATTCTGGATTGCAGTTGGCTGCGGGTAACTGAAACCATAGAAAGCCAATGCCAGTGCAGCACAGAACCATGACATCTTGTTTCTTCCTTCTTTCCTTCCTTTCCTTCTTTCACCAGTCCTGAGGCTTGAACTCAGGGCCTGGACACTGTCCCTGAGCTTCTTTCGCTCCAGGCTGGCACTCTACTACTTGAGCCACAGTGCCATTGCCAGCCTTTTCTGTGTTCGGCACGGAAGGATCAAATCCGCAGCTTCATGCATGCTAGGCAAACACTGTACCACTAAGCCACATTCTCAGCCCCCATGGCATCTATTTCTACACAAAGGTTGACAACCATGTTGTTAATTCTGAGTAGCTCTTGTGGCACTTGTCAGAAAAGGGTTACCAGTGTAGCTGGATGCCACTGGCTCACACCTGTCATTCTGGCTACTCAGAATGACAACCTGGGCAGGAAAGTCCATGAAACTCTAATGAACCACCAAAAAACTAGAAATGGAGCTATAGCACAAATGGTAGAGTGCCAGCCTGGGATAAAAAGCCAAGGGACAGCTCTCAGGCCCCGAATTCCAGCCCCAACAGATAGACAGACAGAGACACACACATCATATAGTAATATGTAGAATAATTTGAAAGGAGAAATGTGAGAATCTAGGTACCAGAATGGAATGGACAAGAAGGACCAGAGGACTGGACTGAGGTTGATCTTTTATCTATGTAGGGAATATTATTTGAGCTGGAACTGGTGATGGTCCAGGGAGTAGATCTCCACAAGAGAAGAAGGCCTCTGCCTGCTCTTGGGTGCCAAAGTTTGAAGACATACTAAGATAAAGAAGAAAGCTTATTAGTGAGGTAAGGCAAAGGAAAGACTGAGAAATAGTTACACACCAGACTTGGGTGCGGGCATGCGTCGCCATGAGTGCTCAGGCCTCATGGGTCTCATGGCTGGAAGTCCTTGGGGGTTGGGCTTTATTTTCCCTTCTGGGCTCAAAGACTCCAAAATTGGTTCACTCATTAACTTTGGGTGGTTGTGACATAAGTACTTGAGCTTCTCTTTTTTTTTTTTAGTTTATTTTATTTGCATACATTATCGATAAGGGGGGATTTTATTGTGGAACTTCTGTACATGTTTACAATCCCCCTCTCCCCCTCCCTCCCTCCCTCCCTCCCTCCCTTCCTTGTCTTTGTTTTCTTTCACCAGTCCTAGGGCTTGGAACGTGGGGCCTGGATGATATCCCTGAGTTTCTTTTGCTCCAAGCTAGCGCTCTGCCACTTGAGCCACAGCTCCACTTCCGAGCTTTTTCCGGGTAGTTTATTGGAGATGAAGAGTTTCGTGGACTTTCTTGCGTGGGTTGGCTTCAAAATCGTGTCTTCAGATTCTCAGCCACCTGAGCAGTTAGGAATTTAGAGGCGTGAGCGTGTGGGTGCTCACCTCAGGTGTCCAGACCTTGAGATAATACATTTTTTCTTTGCAATCATGTTTTGTGCCAGAGGAGATACATTTTCCCAAGAGGTTTTTTCCTCTCCAGGGTAAATGTCTTTAAGATATTCTTGCTCAGTTCCCAGGGTGCACTAATTACTAGGCCTAAGGGTGAGGTCAGAGGGAGAAGCTATGTTCCCCTCCTGCTCCCCTTCTCCTCCCAATCCCCTCCCTCCTCCTCTTCCTCTCTTCCTCCCCTCCCTCCCTCTGCCCCATCCATTTTTTTCTTCCTTTTTTTTTTTTAACTTATGAGAGAGTATGTAAGGCTGAAGGCAAAAACAATGTGTGCTAAGTATGTGTGTGTGTGCGTGTGCCCGCGCGCGTGTGTGTTTATGTACATGTATGTACTGGGGTTTGAATTCAGGGCCTGGGGCATTGTCCCTTAGCCTTTTCTTCCAAGGCTGGCTCTTTACTACTTGAGCCTCAGCTCTGCATCTAGCTTTTGGTGGTTCATTGGAAATAAGAGTTTCATGGACTTTCCTGCCCAGGTTGACTTTGAACTATGATACTCAGATCTCAGCCTCCTGAGTAGCCAAGATGACAGGTGTGAGCCACTAGCACCTTCTTAAGGTTTGAAGCTCTCCTCCTCCTCCTCCTCCTCCTCCTCCTCTTCCTCCTATTGTGGGTCATGGGGCTTGAACTTGGCCTGGGCGCTGTCCCTGAGCTCTTCAGCTCAAGGCTACCACCCTACTCTTGAGCCAAGCCCCACTTCCTGTTTTCTAGAGGTTAGTTGAACATGAGTCTCAGGTCCTTTTGTGCCTGGGCTGGGTTTGAACCCCGATCCTCAGATCTCAGCCTCCTGAGTAGCTAGGGTGACAGGCGAGAGCCACCACGCCTGGCTTCTGGAGCTCCGCTTACTTGTTGAGTCTGGGGGCCGGGGACCACCTCATCCACCAGCCCAGCATTGGAAACAACCCGGTTTTGCCTTCACAGCCCTCTTGACAGAGGTGGCATGGGTAGGATCTGCTGGGCCCTGCCCAGCCTGGTGTTCAGGACTTGGGGGTGGAATGGGGCGGGGGGCGACTCTGGAAGAGGGGCAGTGTGTGGAGGGGCAGCAGCTGGATGGCAGTGTCCTCTCTCCAGGGTTGGAAGTATGATTTGGTGCGTTGTTCCTCCTTGCAAGAGGCCTGGTCCTCCCGCTGTCTTCCAGACCTGGGAGCTCCTCAAGGGCCATCTGGGCTTCAGTTAGAGCTGGGTTTGCTCTGTGTAAGTGGAACCTTCCAGGCTCTCTGGCCTGCCATGACTCAGCCCCCTCTGCTCCGCTGGGTGGCGCTGTTGGTGGGATGGTGTCCATCCACCCCTCCAGCTATTGTTTGTGTATATGATGATTGTTAGGGTTCATTTGTGACCGCCCCCCCCCCCCGATCTTCCTGGGTTGGAATCATTTGCTCTTTCCTGGAAGAACTGAAGTTCGAATTCAGGGCCCCTCATGCTTGCTAGGCAGGATCTCTTCCAAAGCCTCCAGCCTCTTTTTGCCTTGATTGCTTCTGAGCTAGGGTCTTCCTTCCTGTCTGAGCATATTCCTGGACTTTGGTCCTCTTATATTAGGCTTCCTTTTGCCACTGAAGGAAAGTGACGTGCTACAACGCTTAACTTTTTTCTGTTGAGATGGGGTCTTGAAGAGGTTCCAGCCTAACCCTAACCCTAACCCTAAACCCAGGCTGGCCTGGAACTGTCATTCCCCGCATCTCAGCCTCCCATGTCACTTAGGGTGACAGGCACACACCTTCGTGCCCAGTAAGGAGTAGAGAAGGGACCTCACGATCTTCTCTGCCAGGGCTGACTTCCAGTCGCCATCCTTCCAGTCACAGCCTCCTGAGCAGTTGGGATTACAGGTGGTAAGGCACTGGTGGCCCGTCCATCTTTTCATTTTCGTTTTTGCAAGTCCTGGGGCTTGAACTCAGGGCCTGTGCCATGTCCTTGGACTTTCTCAAGGCTAGAGCTCTACCACTTGAGCCTCAGCACCACTTCTGACTTTTCCTGTATATGTGTGAGCAAAGAATCAAACCCTGGTCTTTGTGCATGCTAGGAAAACACTACCACTAGGCCAAACTCCTGGCCCCCATCTTTTCAATTTTATAATGCTTTACAGCAGCCAATTGCCACTGAGCTTCTTTGCTCAGAGCTGGAGCTCTACCACTTGATTTACAGCTCTGCTTCTGGCTTTTTGGTGGTTAACTGGAGATAAGAACTTTCCTTCCTACTGGGATCCCCATAGCTCAGCCTCTTTAGTAGCTAGGCTGACAAGCATGAGCCACAGGCACCTGGCTTCAAACTTGGTAAGTTCCAGTCACTTTGCTCCAGAGAACATTAGAGCTAGCGTGCCCCCTGGTGTTGGGGGACAGAAGACCCACAACCAGGAAGCTGGTACTCAGATTGTGGGTTCAGGCCTCAGAGGACTATACCTTTAAGTCTGGCTGTGTCTGAGCCCTTCTTGCTATCCAGAGAGTCCTGTTTCTATGCATAAAACTAGAAAATTGAGCAGTGGCTCAAGTGGTAGAGTGCCAGGCTTGAGCAAATAAATAAATAAAAATAAAAATCAAACAAAAAACCACAATCACCCAGGAACAGTGCCCAGGCCCTGAATTCAAGTCCCAGGACCAGCACACACACACGCACACGCACGCACACGCACGAGTTTAACTGGGCTTGCCAGCTCATACCTGTAATTCCAGCGCTTGGGAGGGCAAAGCAGCAGCAGGTGCATTTCAAGTCAGGCTACATAGTGGGGACCCTCTCTCCCAAAAGGGGTGGTGATGGTAGTGGTGGTGGAAAATAGATCTTGGAAAATTTTGTCTTAATAGAGTATTTTTACCACCCAGGGCTACAACATTTTATCCTCCCAGCCTGCCCTGGGGCAGATCAATGATTCTTTTGTGCCAGGCCTTCAAGGAGGCTGCAGGAATGCTGATCGTGTCTGCCTTTCATCTCTAAAGAGACTGAGCACAGGAGGAAGAACTTTGACTGTCAAGAAAGGGGGGCCAAGAAAGTTAAACAGGCCAGGGAGGCCCCATGCGGTGAGTCTGCCTCTGCTACCTTTGTCCTCGCTGCAGCTGAGAAGAGCCAGGAGCAGGCCCTGGGGCAGCTTTGTGTGGAGGGGGTCTTTGAAGAGGTGTCTCCTCCTGAGCCTGCTCAGCATGGATAAACCATTTTTGAGCTGTGTGTTGCAAAATTAGACCTCCCTTGCCCTGTTTTTAGAAGCGTTTTTGTGTAGAATCTCTAAGAAAATCTCTTAGAAATGGGTCAACCCTTCAGCCTCCAGCCAGCTCGAGGCCTAGAATTGGGCCATATTTTTAGGGTACACGGAGATCCAAAGATAGACTCGGGTCCTGAATTCTTGGACAGTTGGCTTTGTGACCCCACTATGAGTGGGTAAGGCAGGAAGGGGGGTGCTTCAGTACATGCTGAAGTTTGGTCCACACATCTCAGCATAGACCTAGTTTGCCAGTCTGATTGGGCCTCATCCAGTGTTTGCATCTCTGGGCTCAGCCAGGTTAGTGAGCATGTCCAGTGGCTTCTAGGGTCTCAGAGTCTGTGTTTATGCAACGATGTCCTTAGTTGTGTAGTCAGAACAACAGAGGGAAAATCATGAGCTTGCAAGGCAGCCTGTCCCCGAAGCAGACATAGCATTGGTGAGTTACGCATTCTAGCTTTCCTGGTGCGTGCAAGTGTATGTGCCGGTACCAGGGCTTGAACTTAGGAGCTCTTGTTTCACTTGGCATTTGTGCTCATGCCTGGGATTCTACCAGTTGGACCATACCTCTACTTCTGGCTTTTTGCTGGTTAGTTTTTGTTTGTTTATTTTGCAAGTCCTGAGGCTTGAACTCAGGGCCTGGGTACTTGTTCCTGTACTTTTTTTTGCTTGAACCACAGCACCACTTCCAGCAATTTTTGTTCATGTGGTATTGAGGAATTGAATCCAGGGCCTCATGCATGCTAGGCAAGCTCTCTACCACTAAGCCACATTTGTAGCCCTTTGATGTTTAATTAGGAGATAAGAGTCTTGGGGAATTTTCTGATCCTGTTAACTTTGAACATTGATCCTCGAGAGTTCAACCTCCTAAAAAGCTAATATTACAGTTATGAACCACCAGCACCCGGCACCTGTGTGTATGTATACATATATTTGTGCTAGCCCTGGGGCTTGAATCTGTCACTTGAGCTACAACTCTACTTCTGGCTTTTTGGTGATTCATTGGAGTTTAAAATATAGACTTTTTATCTCCAGACTGGCTTTGAGTCATGATTCTCAAATCTCAGCCTCCTGAGTGGCTAGGATTACAGGTGTGAGCCACCTCGCCTATCTCTGTCTTCCCTCTCCCCCAACTGGTCCTAGTATTTTTTTCTGCCGAAGCCCGTGTCTGACCTTTGTCTTCTCTCTGAGCTAGCTTGCTTGTCTTGCTCTGGCTTGTCTTTCTTTCCCTCCCAAGAATAATTCCCCAGGGTGAATCACTCCCCCCCCCAGTCTCCTCACACAGCAGTGCTAGTTTACAGATGCCCCACAGCAGTTCAACAAACCAACAGGGTCTTCATCGCATATACCCGTGAATCAGAAGGTAGAGGTAGGGGTTGCTTTGCCATAATCTTTATATTTATTTTATTATTGTTGTTTATAAATAATCATTTTTACTTATATATCAAAAGTGAAAAAGCATATACAATTAACATAGTTTCAACGATAGGTGACCCCATATTTGGGGACCCCCTCTTCCGTCTCCTGCCTAGGGAGGTAATTTGATCACAATTCAGTGCATAACGAGGAAGAACAAACAACCAAACACTACAGAATGACAGTTTTGCAGGGGAGAGCCAGGGGGCAGAGATGGTGACAGATGTACACATCGACCACTGTCACAACATATTGATCGCTCAGAAATCCGTCTGCAAGCCACATGCCCTGAGCTAAGAGGTTTGCAAAAAGAAACAACAAAAAAGAAAACTAATGGAACGCAGATGACTGAGTAGGAGCTGGCTGTGCTTGCTTCCCCTCTCCTCACGTGTCCACACATCACCCCATGGCAGCCGGAAATGACACACTGGAGTGAGTCACCAGTGGGGCTGTGACTCACCCTATAATTGGGAAAAGTTCTGTCCTGGTAGGTCATGAAGTTCCTTCTATTCTGCTCCTAAATAGACTGGGGAAATGGGACCAGCTCGCTCCTTACTCATCGCTATCTTCTGTGTCCTTTGGGCTGTAACGTGGACTGCTGCTATTAGAGGACTTTTACCTGGGACTTTCTGGAAAGAGGGGATGGAGGGAAGGACCAAAGCCACGGGGCTCAGGCTGCCACGAGGTGGCGGTGTGGGCCTCATCGTTCCTGCCCCCCACCCCCATCCCCAGGCCCCTTGGGGACAGGCCACACTCCTGAGATTCCATGACACAGAGCCAAAGGGACAGGACGCTAACCAGAGCAGTCTGTGCTCAAAACACTCTGGTGCCCATGCTCTTTCTCCATGAGGAGATTGGTGAAGAGCTCTAACTGCCTTCATTGCTGCAAAAATGAAAGGGTGGTTTTTTGTTGTTGTTTTTTGGTGCCAGTCCTGGGGTTTGAACTCAGGGCCTGGGCACTGAGCTCTTTTGCTCAAGGTTAGTGCCCTACCATTTGGCTTTTTGGTGGTTACTTAGACATATGAGTTTCATGGACTTTCTTGGCTTCACACCACAGTCCTTAGATCTCAGTCTCCTGCATAGCTAGGATGACAGGCTTGGGCTACTGGCTCCTGACTAAAAGGGAAAGTTTAGGAAGCAAAAGCCTGCTTCTATGTGTAAACAACTTACCTACACTCCAAAGTGATATATGCACATACCCTGCTGGGGTGGCGGGTGGGGTCTGGGGAAGGGGAGCGGAGAGGAAGGGGCGTTGCTCTGGCCATCAGGACTGGGGGGGGTCCCTTGAGATGAGTCTCCTGATTAGAAGGCCAAGCATGCAAAGGCTACAAGTCTTGGGGTTCTGTTCATTGTGGCCTGGGCCAGGGGCTGGATGGGAGGAGAGATGGGTTCCATCCAGGGCCTTCCACGTGGATCTTCTCTGGGTCTCTGCCTAGGGAGTTCATCTCCCCACGAGAGAGAGAGAGAGAGAGAGAGAGAGAGAGAGAGAGAGAGAGAGAGAGAGAGAGAGAGAGAGAGAGAGAGAGAGAGAGGGCCCGGGTGGCTGGGGGAAGAGAGGCAGGTGCCTTCTCTTCCTCTGGAAATTCTTCTCTTCAGAGTTTTCTTGGCGCATGACCCGGGTGCAGCCGCATCCCTGGGCATGGCGGCGGCCTCCGTGCTAAGGCTCCATCACCTGGCCCATGAAGAGGATGGTCCCTGCGGGGGCAAAGCCCAGAGCTCAGTGAGCTGCTCAAGTAAGGGAGTTACACTGGGGTCTCAGCCTGCGCGGCCCCCAGAGCTCTGTCACCTTCTCATCCAGGCCTCAGGGCCGGAAGGGCACCTGCCCCTGTCTGGACAGATGGTGGCCGGGTATGGCAGTACAAGCCTGAAATCCCGGCACAGGTGGAGGCAGAGCGGAGGATTTTGAGTTCAAGAACAGCCCTGGGTTATGTAATGAGATCGTGCTTCAAGAAAACCAAGGGCTGAGGATGCAGCTCAGTGGGAGAACACACGCAGAGTGAGGCCCTGGGTTCGACTCCTGGTCACACACACGTGCGCGTGCGCACACACCCAGAGGCACTGGTGGGGGCTCACCTGTGGGGTTGTGCCGGACCACAGTTAGGAATGGCCGGTCCATAACCACCTCCTCGGGGGCCATGCGGGCTGACACCACAGCGACTGTGGAGAAGAGGCAGTGTTAGAACAGACAGAGGGACCTCATGCCGGTGCCTGCATGAATCGTAGCCTTCCATGTGAGGACAAACAGGTGGGCAAGGGGCAGGGGGCACACAAGCTGGGTGTGCCATCATCATTACCAGTGCCGGCACGGGGCTTGAACTCAAGGCCTTGCACTCTTGCTTGGTGTTTTAATTTTCTTTTCCTCAGAGCTAAGCCTTCTGCCATTTAAGCCATACCTTCACTTCCAGCTTCTTGCTGGTACATTGGGAGGAGGTAAAGAGTCTCAGGGACTCTCCTACTGGAGCTGGCTTTGAACTAGGATCCTCAGATCATAGCCCCCAGGATTCTTTGGCCTTGTTGCTAAGCAGATTCCGGCATCACAGGTCAAGGGGCTCAGGAGCCTGTGCGTGGGGAGGGGACAGGGACTCTGAGCCCCAGGGCTGTGTGGAATCGGGGCTGGGAGCCTCACCCGTGGAGGAGGAGGCCACCGTCCCACGCTCGTCCACCTCCATCTTCACTTTCTGCAGGGCCTGCGACACGTGGAGCGGTTCTTGGTCTAAGAAAGGGACACAGGAGATCAACTGTGGCTCTCAGGGACCGCCCTTTGCCCTCCTCTTCCACGGGCAGGGGGTGGGGTGTGGTGACCACAGAGCAGAGCCAAGCCACCAGGGGACAGCTTCCCACCTGAGAGACTTGTGAAGTCTGCCTGCACCGGGCTGAACAGGTTTGTCATCCCCAGGTTTTCCAGAGGTGTCTGAAGGTTGATTTCAGTCTCTAGGGAGAACCTGTGAGGCACAAGTGGGAGACCCTCAGCTCAGAGGCCCCCTCTTTGACTGTAGCCCCCGTCTCTGGTCCCCCACAGGGCACCCATAGATGAGGACAGGCAGGATTTAATTTAACCCTGGAAGATGAAGGTCATTTTTTTCCCCTCTCTCAAATCCATTTGCAAAGTTTCTGTCTTTGTCAGAGGTTTCTAATATTAATGAATATTCTTCCATCTCTCCACCCCCTCAAAGCTATGACTAATTACTTTCCTCAGATAAGGCAAGTATTTTAGCATAATTTTATTTAGCACAATGGAGCTGGGGGAGGGGCGGGGGGGGGGAAGAGAAACGCAAATTCTCTCCCATAAAGATACTTAAATAAAAATCTGGTCTCACAGACTTTCCTGCCCTGGCTGGCTTTGGACCATGGCCCTCAGATCCCAGCCCCTAAGTAGTAGGATTTATAGATATGAGCCACCTGTGCCCAGCTAGATTGTAATTTGAAATCTAAACCTGAAGAGGACTCAGGCAAAGAGAGGGTTTGGGGTATCCTGCTTCCTGCAGAGGAAAGGAGAGGGAGGTGGAAGGAGCAGCAGAGGGGCTAAGAGAGAGAAGCAAGGAGAAGGAAATGGAAAAGCAAGGGAAAAGGAGAGGAGAGGGGAAGAACATAGGTAGACCAGCTAGCCAACTCTTGTCTTCTTTTCCCCCTAACTTAGCATTAAAGCATCTGGAAATTTAGTGTAAGCCCAGTGGGAACTCCCTGTAATTCTGGAATTGCCCAATGGGAGCCTTCTGCGCACCCCCTTTTGTTTCTGCAGAAGGACTGAAATAACAAATCTGTTCTGTTGGAATCCTACCAGAAGCTCTAGTTAGAGCTGTGTGTGTGTGTGTGTGTGTGTGTGTGTGTGTGTGTGTGTGTGTGTGTGTGTGTCTTATAGCTTGAACTCAGGGTCTGGGCATTGTCTCTGAGCTTTTTGGACTCAAGGCTGGCACTCTACCACTTGAGCCATACAAAGCTCTACTCTGGCTCTTTGGTGGTTGATTGGAGAAGAGTCTCAGGAACTTTCCTGCCCAGGCTGGCTTTGAATCACTCTCCTCAGATCTCAGCCTCCTGAGCAGCTGGGATGTAAGCATGGGCCTGACACTGATTCTTTTTACTGTGCCTTTGGGGTGGTGACTTATGGAGATGGGCGTGGAGTCCGGGGGTGGATGGATGTGGAGTGATTCAGGCCCCCTAGCTCCATCCTTCCTCCGGCTTCCCTTTTGGCTGGCTCTTCCTGGGAGATCTGGGGGTGGCCCGTGAGATAGGAGGAGATGGTCTACAGACTCGACCAACAGAAGCAGACAGAGAGATGATGCAGAGGATCCTAATCAGACCCAGATAGGACAATTTCCCATCAGCCTCTCCGGCATGTCCCTGTCTGTGGGCAGCTGGAAAACTCAGCCTGGGGACAGTGGTTCCCAGAAGCCAGGAGCAGGGGAGAGTGGGTAGCAGAATGAGGGTGTTGATGACTTACTTGGGCAGGACCAGGAGGCGGGGCAGTTTAATCATCTTGGCTTTCCATTGGCTGATGAGCTGGGCGTCCAGGATGCTGGTGAGGGCTGAGAGAGGCACTTCTTTTCTGAAGGGAGCTGCGATGAGCATGCTGAGCGTTTCTCCATGGTAGGGCAATTCCAGGATGTCATACAGGTGGCCGTCAGGGGTGGTGAACTCGGCTGGGGAGATACCAAGATGGCGTCTTAGAAATGGCTCTACCTCTGGTTCATTCTAATGCATAGCTGAGTATTCAGCTGCTTCTCTTTGTCTTCCTAATCCTTTCTAGAAGCTAAATGCTCCATTGGGTTTTTGAGCACTCTCTCATCAGATAGATAGGTAGGTAGATAGATATCTACATTTATATATATATATGTATATATATATATATATTGCCAATACTGGAGCTTGAACTCAGGGCCTGGGTGCTGTCCCTGAGTTTTTTCCACTCAAAGCTGGTGCTCTTCCACTTGAGCTGCAGCTCCACTAGTGTGTGTGTGTGTGTGTGTGTGTGTGTGTGTGTGTGTGTGTGTACGTTGGAGATAAAAGTCTCATTGGGCTTTGTTACCCTCAGATCTTAGTATCCTGAGTAGCTGGAATTATAGGCATGAGCCACTGGTTTCTTGTCTCCTATATTTTTATTCCTAGTACATGTCTCTTCTACCTGTTCATTATCTTCTGGTTTCTAGTCTCTCTCTCTCTCGCTCGCTTTTTTTCATTTTAATTTCAGTATTAGGACTTAAACTCGGGGTCTGGGTGTTATGTCACAGCTTTTGTGCTCAAGGCTAGCACTCTACCTCTTGAACCACACTTCCACTTCTAGCTTTTTTTTTGGGTGGTTAGTTGGAGATAAGAGTGTCACAGACTTTCTGGCCTGAGCTAGCTTTGAACTGTGATCCTCAGATCTCAGCCTCCTGAGATTACAGGCATGAGCCGCCAGCGCCTGGCTTCCATTAGTTTTTTTTCTTTTTTTCCGTCCAGTTCTGTGGCTTGACCTCAGGGCCTGGGCACTGTCCATGGACTTTCTCAAGGCTAGTGCTCTACCACTTGAGCCACAGCACCATTTCTGGCTTTTTCTGTAGATGTGGTACCAAGGCTTTGTGCATGTGAGATGAATACTCCACCACGAGGCTATGCTCCTGGTCCCGTGGACGAAAAAGAGGGTGGGGACAGGAATGAATTAGTGGACAGGGTGATGGGAAAGGTCTAAAAGAAGCCAGATGCCAGTGGCTCCCGCCTATAACTTGACTTAGGAGGCTGAGGTCTGAGGGTCAGGCTTCATGAAGCTGAGGGCAGGCAGGCTTAGTGTGTGGTCTACACTGAAGTGTTGTCGAGGGTTAAGGGAGTCATTGCTGGGGCTGCCCTCCTCCAGCGGTACATTTTCAACACCCAGAAGACCCCCAGGATCTTGGCACCTTGGGAGACAGGAGGAAAGGAGGCTCATAGACTTACTGTAGTTGAACTTGTTGGTCTGAGCCATCATGGGTACAGAAATGGTGCTGCCATCAGACTTGTGGAAGAGGCGGTGGTGGGTGTTGGACTCACGGAAGGGCGTTTTCCACCGGCCATTGAAGTAAAGGGCGTTCGCCAGCACAAGACGGGTCAGCTGGTCCACTGAGCTTCTGCCCAGCAAGTCACTGATCATACCTACGAGAAAGTCATGATCAAGATGTTGTGTCTGCCTCGGAGCCTGCTGGATGATTCCCTTTGGCCCCCAGGGCTTAAATGGAGCTGCGTAGGGATGGAGCAAAGGACAGATGGATGAATCTAGCTAGCTGCTTTTGATTTGTCTGGTCTTCCTGTGAGTCTGGGGTCATCTTTCATGTATATTTATTTCCATGTTCTCTGAGACTCTGCCCATAATCAGAGTTAGAAACTTAGCTTTTCCTTACTTTCTGTCTTCCTTTGCTCTGTAAATTGTAGTTTTTGTTGTTTTTTTTTTTCTGATTAATTGGAGGGGAGAGTTTTATAGACTTTCCTGCCCAGTCTGACTTTGAACTACTGAGGAGCTGGGATTACAGCTGTAAGCCACTGGTGCCCAGCTTGTTACCGCTTTCTTTTATTACTGAGCCCGGTCTACACTGCCCAGGCTGGTCTCCTTTTGTCTTACTCAGCTAAGTGTCTGGGACTACAGGCACACACCACCCACACCCACCTTCACTGGGTCTGAAGCCAGCTTGCTTTAGACCTAGCCTTTTTTTTTTTTTTCCCCTTCAGATAAGCTCCCTCTTGATAGCCCAGTTTGACCTCAAACTCTTCATTCTTCTGCCTCAGCTTTCCTAGGGGCCGGGATTATAGGCATGTGCCACCATAGTCGCTCTGGACTGCTTTGTGAATTAGAAAGCCTCGTTAAGGGAAACCGCATTACCCATCATGCTTTGGTTTGAGGAGCGCTTGGTCTTTCTGAGAAGGTAATGCTGGAAGCTGGAGGGAGGCCGCCAGTGCCCTTTCCCAGCTCACCTTTCGTGTGCCTCTTCACCCAGTCGTTGATGATGTATCTGGCCCGCTCCTCCTCTGAGAAGTCCACCTGCTTGATGGTGGTCCGGAACAGCTTGAAGAAGCGTGGCATGAAGCCCTCCACCAGCTTCAGATCGCGCTGCACGAAGATGGCGTCTGTGGTGCTGATCTCATCCTTGTTCCAGGGCCCCATGAGTTCCTTGTGCAGTCGCTGAAGGGCAGAGGCCATGCCCCTGTCTGTGCCGAGGGGAGAGGACAGAGTGTTTTAGGTTCACCCGGACCCGGCCTCCTGTGTAGCTGCACCACTCCTCTCGGTTTGTTTTTGAGCTAGGATCTTGTTGACTTTTGGACTTTGCTCCCGAGTAGCTGGGCTCACAGGTGTGAGCTGCTCTACTTGACCTTGACCCAAAGGCCAGGAACGAGGAGCTGTGGTGAATGTCCTCTTGGAATAATGGCTATGACAGCATTTTTGCATTCGTGATTCCATATCGCCTTTGCCTGGTTCTGTGCAGTGGGCAGTATTGTTAACCTCATCTGGATGTGAAACAGACTCAGGAGAGTTAAGGCCACACCGTTAATGAGGGGTACATCTCCGTCTGCGATACCCCAGGCAGGACAAGACCCAGAGACCCAGAAGCGGGGAGGAAGAATGCTGGGCTTGGCTGAGCTAGCAGCGCTGCCCCAGCTCCTGTCTGCTGGGCCCCCAATGGGTCTGTGAGCACCTCCCGGCCCCTCACCTTCAATTCTGAACCCCATCGCGTCTTGGATCTGCTGCCGAGTTTCCCCTCCTGTGGTCAGCTGCAGCATGGCCAGCACCGAGGCCACCCCATAGGGTGAGAAAACCACGTTGCGATCCTTGGCTGCCTGAGTCACTTGCTTGAACACCTTCACGCCAAAGTCTGTGGTCAGCTGGGCCAGCTGGGGCTTAGTGAGCAGTGTGTGCCCTTCACCAAAGGCCAGGACCAGGCCCAGGGCCAGGCAGGCAAGAGCTGGAGATGTCCACATCCTAGGAGCAACCGAGATGGTAAGAGGAAGGTTCTCGGGATGGGGCAGGGGCACAGTGACCAGCCATGTCCCAGGCTTCCCTGATTTGCAGATGAGGAGGGGGAAGGCTAAGTTCAGCGTTAGTACAGAGCGTACCCAGCCAGGCTTCAACTAATTTCATGCTTTTTGGTATGTGCATGCGGGTCCTGGGGCTTGAACTCAGGGCCTGGGCATTGTACCTGAGCTTTATCTGAGTAAGACTTGCCACTCAAGCCGCTGTAGCATTTTGGTGGTTAATTTCAGATAAGAGTTTCATGGACTTAACTGCCTGGGTTGGCTTTGAACTACGATCCTCAGATCTCAGCCTCCTGAGTAGCTAGGATAACAGGTGTGAGCCATGGCCCCTGGCTTTGTTCGTGAAACAACATTATGTAGCACACGTTGGCCTCCAACTCTCCGTCTTCCTGCCTCAGTCTCTCAAAGGCTGGGATCACAGGTGTGATCTAAGGAGTCTTTTTTTTTTTGCCAGTCCTCGGGCTTGAACTCTGAGCCTGGCCATTGTTCCTGAGCTCTTCAGCTCAAGGCTACATCTCTACCACTTAGAGCCATAGTGCCTCTTTTGGTTTTCTAGTGGCTAGTTGGAGATAAGCATTTCACAGACTTTCTTGCCCTGGCTGGCTTTGAACCACAATCCTCAGATCTCAGCCTCCTGAGTATCTAGGATTACAGGCGTGAGCCCACTGGTGCCCCCAGTTCCTGAGCTTTTTTTTTGCCAGACCGGGGCCTTGAACTCAGGGCCTGAGCACTGTCCTTGGACTTTCTCAAGGCTAGAGCTCTACCACTTGAGCCACAGCACCACTTCTGGCTTTTTTCTATGTATGTGGTACGGAGGAGTCAACCTGGGTCTTCGTGCATGCTAGGCAAGCACTCTACCACTAGGCCACGCTCCCGGCCCCTCCTGAGCTCTTTTGCCCAAGGCTAGCACATTACCCCCTTGAGCCACAGCTCCACTTCTGGATTTTTGATGGTTCACTGGAGATAAGCGTCTCAGGGACTTTTGTGCCCCCCAGCTGGCCTTAAACATCCTCAGATCCCAGTCTCCTGGGCAGCTGGGTTACAGCCTGGCTGTGAGGACATCTTGGATTTATATGGCATGTTTTTTTGTTTGCTGTTTTTGACTCACTAGGGCTTTCTCCAATTACTGTTTGATGAAAAAAATGACGAAAATTCTGAGGTGGGTGAGGAGAGAGTCTTGCTGGGGAGCGAGAGCACAAAATGGTTTAGATGGTGGGGTCTTTCTTGCCTTTGAGGGCAGAGCAGGGTTCCAGGAGAAAGAACATGCTGGAAGCTTAGAATGGGAATGGAAGGAGGAGGTTCTGAAAACTTCTAAAAAAAAGTTTACTCCCGGCCCCACAGGGAAAAGCCTGAAGCAATTTACCTTTCTCCTACCTGACCGAGGCGCCTTGCAAATGGTGGTTTCTCCCGCTTGGTAATTGGAGGATTTTCTTGCTTGAGTGGCGGTGGCGTTGGGGCCGCAGCAGATGCAGCCTCGGGTGCTCTGCGCTGTCAGGAGGTGTGCGTGGCTCCCGTTCCCAGTGCTGCAGCCAGCCACAGCTTGTGCTGCCTCTGGCCGGCCACCTCCCTTTTATACCAGATGTGGGCAGGAAACAAGATGAACTCATGGCCCGGCCCCACCCCCTTGCTGACTCTGGGCGCCTGGGCCGGCAGCCATCCAGCCCCCTTGGCACCTCCTGCTCCTAGAACGCGCCAGGACATGTGCATGCGTGCGTGCGTGCATGTGTGCTGTCCTGTGTGTAGTAGTTGAGCAAACTCCAATCGCGTTGTCCCCACAGCCTCCCTTGCTCTTCCCCCACCCCCTTCTCCATGTCCTTGTCTCTGAGGACAACCTGCCAGCCCAGCCCAGCACGTGCTACCTGGCTCTCAGGCCCATCCTTCAAACCACGCTTTCCTCGTGTGCAACCTGAGAGGAAAAAGTCCCCCCACCCAGCCTCAAATACCAAAGAAGCTAAGGACCCTGGAGAATGTCCCTACCAGGTCTGTCTGCCCTGTGCGTGGCCCTGCCACCCTGGACGGAAGCCTGGCTTTCCCGCCTCTGCTCTTCGGCAGGAGTGCGATGTGCTGGTGAGCTCTGTCTGTCCTGTCTGTCTTAGACTTGGGTCCCGCAGAGG
Source organism: Megascapheus bottae (assembly GCF_031878675.1). Lineage (NCBI taxonomy): Eukaryota > Metazoa > Chordata > Mammalia > Rodentia > Geomyidae > Megascapheus > Megascapheus bottae. The sequence continues at coordinate 4,676,978 of NC_143542.1, read as the reverse complement.
ATGCCAGGCCTTTCCTTTGTCCCTGCCACGTGCCCACTGGCCTGGGGTGGACATGCTGACCTCCTGGCCCTGGTTCTGTGTCTCTCACTCTCATTCTCTCTCCTTTCTGCCCCCAAGGGCTTCCCTTGTGTCAGTAGCCCTATGTGAGTTGGGGTTTGCAGTGTGCTGGGTGGGGTGGTGGCTGTGGAAAGGGACCGGCATGGCATCAGGAGCGTGGCATGCGTCCCTCATTTCTCCTCACTGTCTCTGGTAACTGGCTGGGAGGCTTATCCCTTATCCTCTTCCGCCAGGCACAGAAACTGCCCGGCAGAGGCCACAGGACTAGAGAAAGAAGGAAGTGGAGGTTTGTGGGGTGTTTTCTGAGGTCAGAAAAGGAAGAGTGACAAATGGGTGTGTGTACGTGCATGCATGTGCACGCATGGGGCTTGAACTCAGGGCCTCGGGGCTGTCCTTTAGCTTTTTTGCTCAAGGCTGGTGCTCTACCACTTAGGGCCACAGCTCCACTTCTGGCCATTTGCTGGTAATTGGACACAAGAGTCTTATAGACTGTCTGCCTTAGACTAGCCTGGAACTGGAATCTTCAGATATCAGCCTCCCGAGTGGCTAGGATGACAGATTGTGCCACTGGCTCCTGGCAGCCATGGGTCCCTTAGACAGTGGATGCGAGTGAATGGGGGTTTGCTACTGGGGGGTTGGCAAACTTGGGTCCCTTTCATCATAGCCCTGGTGCTGTAGCTGGAGGCCCTGAGAGGAGGGGGAGGAGAAAGCAGTGGGGGGAGCTACGTGGACCCCCGACGCCACACACTGTCATGTTTTGTGTGGGCGATGGCGTTTATCCAGTGGTAGCCATGGAAACGGCTGAGGCAGGGGCTGAGGAACTTTAAAGTGGGTGGGAAGTTCGGGATGTTTGTGTTGGATTTTTAGTAAACAGATGCCAAGGGCAACCACAGCTGGGCTGTTTTCTCATCTGAACTGTGTTGTCTGGGTTGCTCTCAGAAGTGGGCTGGGGTGGGGAGCCCCGAGAAGAGGGGAAACCCTGGTCGGAAAGTGAGAATCAGACCCAGTAGAGAGCTGTTCCCGGGCCCGCACCTCTGGTTTACTGGCTTTGCTTCCCTTGTCTTGCTCGTGGCTTGGAGGTCTGGGCAGGAAGGTCCAGACACAAGTACAGACCCAACCGCACCCCACCTCCAAATATCCCTCCACCCTCAGGGCTTAGAGCCACCAGCAAGGGACCAGGAAGGCCAGTGGCTGTATATACAGCTCTGGTCCTGGGTGGTGTGAGCCAGGTCTTTCCCAGGTCCTGTTTGCTGTGGCTGGCCAGGCAGAGATGGATTCCATCCTCACTTGGGGTCTAATGATGTTCTGGAGGTGTCACATACTGGGGACATGAAGGCACCTGATTGGGTGTCCCGATTGTGGTGAGGGCAAGGGCGTGTTTTCCCTGGGAAAGAGAAGAGGTGAATTTACTCAGGGATCTTTCCCTAAGCTGGAGAAACTGAAGCCAAACCTAGTGGGATGGGGTCTGATGCTGAACTTTCTTTGTTTCGGTTCTTTTTTTTTTGGTTGGCTGTGGGGCTTGAACTCAGGGCCTGGCCACTATCCCTGGGCCCCTTGTACTCAAGGCTAGCACGCTCCCAATTGAGCCACATCTCCATTTCCAGTTTTTGAGTGGTTCATTGGAGATAAGGTCTCCTGGAGACTTTTCTGCCCTGGTGGGCTTCGAACCATGATCCCAAGATCTCAGCCTCCTGAGTAGTTAGGATGACAGACATGAGCCACTTGTACTCAGCTAAGGCCTTTGATTGGGGGCTATTCCCACAAAGATCTCTCTGCAACTGCTTCTCAGAATCTAGCCTGACTCACAAGGCTTTCACTCACTTTCCCTTTCTTCCCCTAAACCCCAATCCTCCAATGGACAGAGCAAGAAAAGTCCCTGCTGTTGAAATAAGTGGGCCTTCGATTTCCGGAGACTCAGAGATAAGAGAGTGAGTTATGGGGCTCTGACTTTACCAGGGGAAGTGCTAGCCTCAGATAGCTGGGAAAGATGGCCCCTCTTGCAGGTGATTCATGACAAAGCAAGAGTCACATATTCCACGGCAATCCCCAGCCCCCAGCCTCACGTAAGCATGGCCTGCACCGGGGCCGTGGAGTGGAGGTCATCCACTAGCAACTTTTTGCCTTTTTGCCCACTGTCTAAGTTTCCTCTTCGCTTCTCTCTTGTGCTCTCCTGCCAGCTTCCTTTCCGAGTTTTCTCTTTCCCGTTGTCTTCCCAGACTCTTCCTCTTCCTGCTTTTCTCCTCCACAGAACGATCTTCAGTCCTCTTCCCATCTCCTCTCCTCCTCCCTCTTTTCTGTTCTCTGACTCAACCCCTCTTTCCCTCTCCTTTGCCTTTCGAGAATCCCTTTTACAGGCAAACCCAGCTGCAGAGGCCTTCCGGTGGAAGAGCTTCTGTGTGTCCTATCAGTTACACAGGCTCCCTGGAATGCTGGCCGGTGTTCTGGGAGAGCTGGGGGTGGGAGGCAAAGTCCTGCTCACTCATGTCACTATTTCTGGCCTGGTGGCTTTCCAAACAAGACAGCACCAAAAATAGACTATGTGTGCGGCTGGGCTCCTTCAGGCCGCTCTAGGCGTGAGCCCGGCCCAGGGATCTGGGTTCAGCTTTCTGTCCATCTGGAGCCAAGGCTCTGAGGCTGCTCGGTGTGGCTCTGGCTCAGCGTGGTCAGAGCCATCCCCTTTGACTCCCCGTTCTCAGCCTGTGTAGCACCCCTATCCTGCTGCCCTTTCCTCCCCAGCCCCCACCCAGGCTCTGTCCCTAACCTTGTATAACTCTCAAACCTGCTCACGCCTCTCATCCAACTACTCAGGTAGCCGAGATCTGAGGATTGAGGTTCAAAGTCAGCCCAGGGCAGGAAAGTCGGTGAGACTTGTATGTTCAACTAACTACCAAAAAGCTGCAGGTGGAGGTGTGGCTCAAGGGGTAGAGCACCAGCTGCTGTAGCCTCTGTGTTTCCAAACAGTTAGGGCTGTGGGAATCACTGGGGCCCCAAGACCTAGGCCCGAGGGGTGCGCACAGGGCCGTGCGAAGATTTGAGGGCACCCGTGTGGGAACGTGGTCCTGGATTACATGTTTGCTCTCCAGACAGGAATCTGTCTTAAGGAAAGACAGAAGTGCCCCCGCACCCCGACCTTTTTTTGGTGCCGGTTATGGGCCTGAGTGCTCTCCCTGAACCTTTGTGCTCAAGGCTAGCACGCTACCATGTAAGCCATAGCTCCATTCTGGGTTTTTGGGTGTTTCATTAGAGATAAGAGTCTCACAGATTTTCTGTCCAGGCTGGCTTTGAAGCACAGTCCCAAAGCTCTCAGCATTCTGAGTAGCTAGGATTACAGATGTGAGCCACTAGTGTCTAGCTTTCCCTCTATTTCTTTTTCTTTTTTTGTGGGTCATGGGTCTTGAACTCTGGGCCTGGGCGTTGTCTCTAAGCTCTTCAGCTCAAGGCTACCGCCCTACCCCTGAGCCACAGCCTCACCTCCAGTTTTCTGGGGGTTAATTGGAGATAATTGTGCCCATGCTGGCTTTGAACCATGATCCTCAGATCTCATCCTCTGGAGTAGCTAGGATTACGGGCATGAGACGCCCCGCCCAGCTCCCTGTTTCTCTGTCTTTCTTTCTTTAGTGGTACTTGGGTTGCACTTTAGGTCGTAAGCTTGCGTTCTATGACCTGAGCCACACATTCAGCTTTTGTTTAGGTTTTGGGTAGTGTCCCATGGTTTCGTTTTGGATGGCCTCAGACACCCGTCCTCCTGTTTTCACCTCCTGAGTAGCGGGGATAATAGGAATGTGTCATCATGCTTGGTGGTTTTTTTTTCCTTCTAAAGCCCAGGCTGGCCTCAAATTCACCATCCTCCTGCTTCAGCCTCCTGAGCGCTGGGATCACAGGTGTGTGCCACCACACCCATTTCACGTTTCTGAATCTTTTGTCAGTCATGGGACTTGAACTCGGGGCCTGGGCATTGTCCCTGAGCTCTTCTACTCAAAGCCTTACAACCTATCACTTTGAGCCCCAGCACTCCTTCCAGTTTTCTGGTAGTCAGTTGGAGATCAGCCAGGCTGGCTGCAGTCCTCAGATCTCAGCCTCCTGAGGCGCTAGGATTACAGGTGTGAGCAATCAGAGCCCAGCAGTGTTTATTCTTGTTTTTGAAGTTAAAGTAAAAGAAAACATAGTGTTGAGGTTGAACGGAGTACTTTACACATGCTAGGGAGCCTCGGTTGTCTCATCTGTGAAAGATTGGCCAGCCCCATCCTCCAGCATGGCTGATTGCTTGGACTGTCTGTTCAATACCGGCCACGTTGCGAGTGCTCACTGACCGGCAGCTGCTTTTGGTGGATGGCAGAGCCAGGACAAGAGCCCCACCAGCCTGTGCTGTTGGTTTTGGTACAAGACATACAGGTTCCCTTAGGGAGGAAGGTGAGGGACCTTTTGTACTTCCTGGGCATTAAGTAGAATTAAGTAGAAGGTTGGCATGAAATATCACAGCAGTGGTTTCATCTGGTTAGAAGCCACATGGCTGCCAGCCGCTCCTGGGTGCGTTTCAGACGCAGTCTTGCTCCAGACCCAGCGCTCTTCCTCTGCCTGGCTTTGCAGGCCTCACGTTCCTGTCCGGACTATGGAATCCTGTATTGACCCCACTGACATTTCATATGGATCTTGAGCTTTTTCCACTCAATTCTGGTACTCTACCACTTACACCATGCTTCCATCCAGACTTTTTGCTAATTCATTGAAAATAAGACTCTCATTTCACCTGGGGCTGGCTTGAAACCTTGATCTTCAGCTCTCAGCTTCCTGATAGTTAGAATTAGAAGTGTGAGCTACCCACATGGCTTCACGTGGGTCCTGATTTCTCAGACCAAGGGAGGAATTCGCTGGACCTTCCACACAGAGTCCTTTGTATCCAGTGTTTGTCATCCATAGCTCCCATATCTCTCTCTCCCTCTCTCTCTCCCCCCTTTCTCTTTCTCTCTGTCTCTTCTTTTTGATAATCCCGGGACTTGAACTCAGGGCCTGGGCACTGTCTCTGAGCTTCTTTTGCTCAAGGCCCAGCGTTCTACCACCTGAGCCATAGCACCACTTCCAGCTTTTTCTGTGGATACGATAGTGAGGAATGGAACCCAGAGCTTCATGCGTGCTAGGGAAGCACTCTACCACTGAGCCACATTTCCAGCCCAGCTCCCATCTCTGATTGAATCCCTGCAACACCCCATTTACACCATCCTCTGTCTTCTAGTCCTTTCTGTCCTTGAGCTGGGACCACTGTCTGTCTATGTGACCTGTGGGCATGTAAGCGAGTGACCCTCAGGGAATTGAGCCTCCTGGGGCCCTGGTGTGGCCCTGGAGCAAATGAGACAGGCAGGGGAGTGTGGAACTCATGATGAGGTGGGCAGGGTGAGACTCTGGTCCCGCCAAGTCAGTGGTGGCGACCCAGGCCTCCAGGCCACCACGTTGGCCTTCTGCCTTCTCATCCACTTTTCCTTATCTGGGAATCTGGCTGGCCTGACTCTGATTCACTTTCCTACCTCATCAGCCATACTGCTTCTGCATTCTTTTCATTCCCTAGTCTCCCTTCATATCTTTCTTGGGACATATCCTGTTTTTAATTTATCCTGGTTCCTGTGTCAATCTTGGCTTTTCCCAACACCACCAAAGCATTATGAACAATCTTGCTTGATGGTGTGACACAGAGAAATATGCACTTTTTCTTTTCTGAAGGATTTTCACACACATACTGGAAAGCAAAGATTAGTGTCCAGCCAGGCTTCCAGAAGCTGACGCCTGTAATCCTACCTACTCAGGAGGCTGAGATGCTCTAGTGGTAGAGTGCCAGCTGTGAGCAAGAAAGCTAAGAGAGCAAAACCTTGTGCAAAACAAAACAAGAGGCTAATGTGCATAGAGTAATGAGAAGAAAAGCTGTCTTATGCTAAACTGTAAAGCCTGGGATATAAGGGTGGAAGTGGGGGTGTGGTGTGTGGGGGAAAGAGGTTGATTCATGTTAACTCAGTGGTCTCAGCAGAGAAGCAGTGTCCACAATACCAGTGGGGTAGGTTGGCAGGCACAAAGCTGGTACTGGGGCTTGGATTCAGAGCCCTGCGTTCTCAATTGGCTTTTTCTGCTCAAGGCTGGCTCTTTCCTACTTGAACCACAGTGTGTGTATGTGTGTGTGTGTGTGTGCGTGTGTGTGTGTGTGTGCATGTGCGTGTGTGTGCTCGCTGATCTTGGGGCTTGAACTCAGGACCTGAGCACAACCCACTCAGGCATGGTGTTCTGCTACTTGAGCCACAGCTCCACGTCTGGCTTTTTGGGTGGCTAACTGGAGATATGAGTCTCACAGACTATCCTGTTCTGGCTGGCTTTGAACTACAATCCTTCAGATGTGTCTCTGAGTAGCTGGGATTACAGATGTGAGCCACTAGTGGCTAACTCTTCATGAGCTTTCCTAAGCTTCTAGCGTGGACGCTGGCTAAGGCTGAGTGTCAGTTAACATGCTCCCCCTGTGCTGGGCAGACACCCCTGAGATGGTGACCAGAGCTGGGCAGACACCCGTGAAACCGTGACTGGAGCTCTGGGGGTCGTGGAGGTGGAAGAGACCAAAGGAGCTGACATGATCCAGCAGAAGTGGAATTTTCCATGGGGCCCTGGGGACACCCCATCACCCCCATTCCCTTATTCCTGGCTTCCTTCCTGGGAGCGAGCAGGACGCTCACACATCCTGTGTGTGTGTGTGTGTGTGTGTGTGTCTGCACGCGTGCGTGCGCACATGCTTGGAGCTTGAACTCAGGCCTGGGCACCGTCCCTAAGCCGGTGCTTTACCACTTGAGCCACAGCTCCACTTCTTGCCTTTCTGGCAGCTCACTGGCGATGAGTCTCGTGAGCTTCCCTTGCCCAGGCTGGCACTGTCCCCGATCTCAGCCCCTGAGTGGTTAGGATACCAGGTGTGCAGCTCTGTTACCTGCCTCTTATTGTCTTTGCATTTGACATCTCCCCCCTCAGCGGTCCCTGTCACCACAAGACAGCCAGCACCCTCCCCAAATCCTCTGCCGTTTTTCAGCTATAAGGCCAGGAGAGCAGGGGCACACTATGGGGGAGGGGGGCCCTCCCAGGACCTGGGAGGCAGCAAAAACATGTGGGGCGCCAGGCACGCTGTGGCCCAAGTCTGTATGCCTGGCTGCTCAGGAGGCTGAGCCCTGGAAGACAAGAGCCCTACTCAGTCAACAGTGAGGCACAGGGGCTTCTTGCCGTCTTGGCTTCTCGGGGACTCACAGGGAGGGTGGAGTGCAGGGCGGCCTGTGAGATAGAAGTTCCTCAGATTACCCTCACTGGAAGAAACTGGGTGGGATGGGTGCATTTGACTTCCAGCTCCTGCAGGGGTGGTCAGGTGTGTGTGCAACAAAAAGTGGGTTAGGGGACCGGAAGCCTGACCTAGTGCAAGAGTGCTTGCTTAGCATGCACGAAGCCCTGGGTTGGATTCCTCAGTACCGCATACACAGAAAAGAAGTGCTACTGTGGTCCAAGTGGTAAAGTACTAGCCTTAAGAAAGCCCAAGGAGTGTGGCCTAGTGGTAGAGAGCTTGCGTAGCATGCATGAAGACCTGGGTTCAATTCCTCGGTACCACATACATAGAAAAAGCCAGAAGTGGCACTGTGGCTCAAGTGGTAGAACGCTAACCTTGAGAAAGTCTAAGGACAGTGCTCAGGTACTGAGCCCAAGCCCAGGACTGGGAAGAAAGAAAGAAAGAAAGAGAGAGAGAGAGGGAGGGAAGGAGGGAGGGAGGGAGGGAAAAGCAAGCCCAAGAAAGTGGGCATCATGGCTCACGTCTGGAATCTCGGTTCAAAGCCAGCCCAGGCACAAAGACTGTGAGACTCTTATCTCCAATTAACCTCCAAAAAATTAGAAGTGAGGCTGTGGCTCCAGGGGTAGGGCTGTAGCCTTGAGCTGAAGAGCTCAGGGACAGCACCCAGGCCCAGAGTTCAAGCCCTATGACTGACGTGCGCGCACACACACACACACACACACACACACACACACACACACGAGGTTGAGGATACAGCTTAGTGGTAGAGCACCTGCCTAGCAAGTGTGGGGCCCCAGGCCGACACCCGGCGCCATAAAGACAACATCTGGAGGGACAAACCTCTTCAGATCTTCCCTGGCCTGGGCCATGGGGCCTTGTGAGGTGCATGTGGTGGGTATTGGCCTGTACCCCACCCTGCAATCCCAGGGAGACTGGAGGCCCCTGAAGGAGCTTCCCCCCCTCTTGCCCCTAGTGCCTAGGGCACTGCTAGAGCCCTGCCCATTGTGGTGACTTTTCCAGGATGGCCCTGCGAAAAACCCAGGGGGTTTTCCTGACTTGGGAAGTCCGTGGTGTTACCGTGGCAACCGGAGGTGCCGCCTCCCTTCCTCATTCAGGGCCATCATCTCCTGCTTTCTAGAGTGGCCTCTCCTCCCTACCCCTCTCCCCATAGCCCAAGTGTAAACAGGAAAAGTCCTTCCCCTTCCTCCTTCTCTCCCCCTCTCCCCCACTTCTCTCTTTTTTGAAGGAGAGACAGCGATGACACCATCCTAACAGTACTGCTGGGAATTCAAATGGCATGTGTGAGATGGCTGACTGTGTCTGACCGTGAAAATCAATCCTTAGGCTTCTGTCGAGTTTAAACATTGATATTCATTCTTGTTTTGAGTCAGAGTCTTGTTATGTGGCCCAGCTAGTCCCCCACTCACAATCCTGTCTCGGCTTCCAGTTGTACCTGAGATTACAGGCCTGCACTCCTGTGCCGGGAGCTTTCTCTTCATGTCTCTCCTGGTCATACGATGGATCGATTCGTCGTGCTCACACGGCCACCCACATGCTGCTTCTCAAACATATCTAGAAACGTCTCACCTCACCACTCAAGGCATATTACCTGCCTTTAATTTGGGTGTAGAAGCGTAGCTTTTCCTTGCTTTCTGGGTGCTAATTACTTTTGGGAAGGCAGAGTTTCACCAGATGAAAGCCAGCGAGCCGCACAGCAGATTACACAATGATTCAACACAACCAGCAACAGCACCGGACAGGCAAGAACTTTTCAGGAGTGCACGAGTAGGGATTTCAATTTTTTTGGTTTTGAAGACTCTTTTGACTTTCTTTTATTCTCTGATGGCACTTGGTCTAGACCATGTGTCGTAAGGCTTCAAATGTGGTAAATTTACAGTTTTTCTGATAGGGTCTCACCCTTTTGCCTGGTTGGCCTCAAACTGAGATCCTCTGTTCATTTCTTAGGTAGCTGGGATAATAGGCATGTTGTACTGTATCTGTCCCTCCCTCCCTCCCTCTCTCAGCATGTGTCTCCCTTTGAGCCTCTCAGTTTCCTGAGGGTAGAGACCAGGGCTTCTGGGCTAGACCAGGAAGGGGGTGTCCTAATTAGGACAGATGAGGCTGGCCTTGAAGTCATGATCCTCCTGTCTCTGCCTCCCAAGTAGGTCCTGCGGGGGCCAGGGAGGACTCCGGCCCGTGTGTGGACAACAGGGGCCAGGGTGCGATTACTGTGTTGAGAACTTGGATCCAAAGCAGATCCTCCAGGTGGCATTCGCTGGAGTCACCTCTACTCCCAGATGCAAATCTCATTGCTGGGATGAATGTGGCGTCCCCCCTGCAGTCCCTTTGTGGCGGGGGGGGGGCAGCCCCATCCCTGCATGCTGCCATGTGTGTCGGGAGCTCACAGACTGGGTGAGTAAGAGCTGATGCTGTCAGGGCGGGTAACCGTTATTCACATGACAAGGTTGCCTTCCGGGGAGCCCTGGGGGAAGGGGCTGGGGTGTGGGGAGCTGAGGTGGCAGATATGAGACACCTCTCACTCAGCGGGCTCTGGGGCTCCCTCTGCACTGGGGCTGGAGAAGCAGGCAGATCTGGGGTGCAGGAATCTGGCTCGGGGCTCTTCTTTTTTTTTTTTTTTCTTCCAGGAATTAGTATGTGAGCTGGAGCATAGGACAGGGGAGGAAAGTCTGGTGGAGCCAATGCTCTGCCCGTCCATGTCCACAGGAAGTGCTGGCAGAGCCCAGGCCTTGGCACAGGTCTGGGGCAGGCCCGACCCTGCCTGGCCCTGACTCCCAGCCCCGTGTCTGCCTTTTGAACCCAGGGAAGCTGGCATCAAATGACCTGGAGTTAGGATCAGCCTCTACCCGTGTGCATCTCACCTGCCCACGCCAGGCTTGCCCTGGCCCCCACTGCAAGGGGGCAGGCACCCTTCCACGGGGGCACTGTGGGCCTCTACTGACCAGGACAGACTTCATCTCCCACTCTCCTGCAGCCCTCTGCTGTCTCTGTGCATGTGTGCGTGTGCGCACGGGAGTGTGTACCCATGCGCACACCTGTACAAGGGGTTTGATCAGGACCTGGCAGGGTGCTGTTTCACTCAAGGTTGGTGTCCTACCACTTGAGCCACAGCTCCACTTGAGCCACAGCTCCACTTCTAACTTGTGCTAGTTAATTGGAGATAGTCTCACAGATGTGCCTTGCCTGGCTGGCTTTGAACCATGAGCCTCAGATCTCAGCTTCCTGAGTAGCTAGGTTGACAGGTGTGAGCCACTGTGCCTGGCCGACCTTTTACTGTCTTTTACTCCAGGCAGCTCCACAGATGGCTAGGCCTCTGGCCCTTGGCCAGTCCTGTCTGGACAGGAGGAAACAGTATGTATGGAGCAGAATGCTAAGACCTGAAGAGCAGAAATTCCACCGGAAAGGACACAATGAACCGGGGACGGAGTCACTGTCCAGGGAGCAAGGGGCAGAGAGCCAGGGCCCAGCCTTCCTGCCCGCTGGTAAACAAGCAAGGCTGGGGCAACCCCACTGCCCACACCTCCAGGAATCCATGCTGGAGTCCCTGAGGTGGGGCTGGCCTGAGTTGGTCCCCTTTCCCTGGCCTTTGAAGTCAGATCAGCTCCTACATGTAGCATCAAGGTGGGAGTCGGGGAGACATCTGGCTATGAAAGTCCAGCCTGCCAGAAGCTAAGGTAGCTCCAGGCTATTTATCTGTATGTATAGATAGATAGATAGATAGATAGATAGATAGATAGATAGATAGATAGATAGATAGATAGACAGACAGATAAATAGATGGACAGATAGAGCTGCCTGTCTATTGTGCTATACTGAACACAGGGCCCAGGCACCTTCCCTTAACATTTTTGCTCAAGGTTGATGCTCTACCACTCGAGCCATGCCTCCACTTCTGCCTTTTTTGGTGGTTCATTGGAGATAAGAGTCTATTAGAGCAGCCTGGTGGAGCCAGGCTGTAAACCTAGGTACTCAGATCTCAACCTCTTGAATAGCTAGGATGACAGATGTCAGATGCGAGCCACCAGTGCCCAGCTTAACCCTTGCATATGGGTTGTGTCATTCTGTGTCTTGATCAAATGGCCTCCAGCTCCCGGTATACATTTTACACACGCAGGAGCTGTGAAACACCCAACACCCGGAGTTCCCGGAGTTCTCGGTTATGCTTAGAGTTGTTTGCCTGTCTTAGAGGCAGGGTTTCACTGTGGAGCCCAGGCTAGCCTTGAACTTGTGATGGTTCCTGCCTGAGCCTCCTGAGGGCTGAGACCACATCTGCGTAGCCCCGAGAGCCCAGGTGGCCGAGTAGGAGTGGAATCATAGGATATGGGTGGGTGTTGGGTTGTTTTGCTTGTTAGGCTGTGTCTCCATGGCTAAGCTGTTGTCATGGGTGGGGAATTTTTAGTCCCTGCTGCTGTGGAGGAGATGGGGGGAGGGTCTCAGTGTGCCAGAGGACCTGGGCTGGGTTGCCAGGAGACGGGTGGAGAGGGTGGGAGGAGAGCATGTCATTGTCCTTTGAGCCATCGCCTTCATTTGTGTCTATAGGCTTCTTTTGGCATTATTATTATTGTATTACTCATTTATTTTTTAACTTTTTTTTTTTTGGTCGTGGGACTTGAAGTCTGGGCCTGGGCCTGGGCGCCGTCCCTGAGCTCTTCATCTTAGGGTTACTGCCCTACCCCTTGAACCGCAGCACCACTTCTGGTTTTCTGGTGGTTCATTGGAGTGTAATGCCCCAGTCTTAGGACGACCACCGAGGAGACCACCAAGAGCCAGACGTTCTGAAATGCAAAAGCAAGGCTTTATTCAGGCGGGCTAGCCCCGGGCCCCTGTCCTACACACCCATTCAGCGGAGCTTAGGAGGAGCCCCCGAGCTGAAATTTTACAGGGCTTTTAAAGGCAATGACCACAGATTTACAGCAACTAGGTGTTTGAGTAAGATAAGGTGGGGAGGTTAGGGATATTCCAGGGCGATTGGAGGTTCCCACACCAGTAGAGTCCTAATTAGCTGTCTGAGGGTGGTTTTATGGCTTTGAAAACAAATGTCATCCCTGGAATTTACGCGAGTTCTGATTAATTTTAACACAGACAGGTCAGTTCCTGGGACTTATGGGCACCACAATTCTGTTTCCTTAATTTATGTGCACTTTTGGGTCACTCATAGTTTATATAAACAGCAGGATGGTTACTGCCTCAGAATAGGGGCACTTTTTAACTCCTCAGGAGGTAAGAGTCTCAGGGAGGGGCCGGGATTGTGGCCTAGTGGTAGAGTGCTTGCCCAGCATGCACGAAGACCGGGGTTCGATTCCTCAGTACCATATACATAGAAAAAAAGCCAGAAGTGGTGCTGAGGCTCAAGTGGTAGAGCTCTAGCCTTGAGAAAGTCCAAGGACAGTGCTCAGGCCCTGAGCTCAAGCCCAGGACTGGCAAAAAATAATAATTAAAACAATGATATAAATAGCTGGGCACCAGTGTCTCATACCTCTAACCCTACCCTCTCGGGAGGCTGAGATCTGAGGATCACAGTTGGAAGCCAGCCCACATAAGCAAAGCCAAGGGACTCTTACCTCCAATTAATCAGCAAAAAAAAGCTAGGACTAGAGGCATGGCCCAAGTGGTAGAGATGCCCGCCTTGAGCAAGGTCTGGCGTCAGATCTCAGTCCCAGAGCATGTGTATAGACACACAGACACACGTATGCACATGCACCCATGCCTGCATCTGTGCACACACCCCTGCAAGCCGCATCTCCAGCACTGCAGTAGATGTGCAGTAGAGCTGAGAGCTGGCAGGTCATTATTACAACTCTATCTGTAATTATGGAACATGCTCTCTTGTAGCCTGGGGCACAGGAAGAAAAGCACTTAGGGTGGTTGCAAGAAAGACAGGCATTTGTAAAGACAAGAAGTTGTAGGTGCCACGCTGGGAGTTTGGCCTAGTGGTTAAAGTGCTTGCCTAGCATGCATGAAGACCCGGGTTCAATTCCTCGGTACCACATACATAGAAAAAAGCCAGAAGTGGTGCTGAGGCTCAAGTGGTAGAGCTCTAGCCTTGAGAAAGTCCAAGGACAGTGCTCAGGCCCTGAGCTCAAGCCTAGGACTGGCAAAAAAAAAAAAAAAAAGAATAGAAGTTGTAGGTGCCTGTGGCTCATGCCTGTAATACCAGCTACTTTGGAGGCTGAGATCTGAGGATTGAGGTTCAAAGTCAGCCTGGGCAGAAAAGTCTGTAAGACTCTTATCTCCAGGTAAGCACTGAAAAGTGCTTAAGCAGAAGTGATTCTGTGGCTCAGATGGTAGACGGCTAGCCTTGAGCAGAGAAGCTAAAGGACAGCACCCAGGCCCTGACACATGAGAAAGAGAACCCAGCCAGAGGGCATGTGGAGGAGGAATTCAGAGCTCTTATCTCTAATTAACCAGCAAAAAAGCTAGGGTCTGGGCATGGAGGAGACGACAGGGCGGCTGTACTTCAGGACCTTGCTGGACAGGCTCAGAGATGGGAGACCCGCCTGGAGGCTTTGTACATGTGTGGATCCTGACCCCATCTCCCACCCGCCCAGACCTGCTGTCTTAGTCAACACGTGGCGCAGTGCTCCCTTCCCGGCAGCCATGGGGGGCAGCTATGAGGCGCCCCTTATTCACGGCCTGAGCGTCCCCCTGGCCTGCCTCCCAGGGTGCAGCTGGCCGCCAGCTCACCACCCCATAGGGCAGCCCAGACAGCTCAGGTGCGCCTACTCAGCCGGAGCCGGGCAGGGCAGGAGAGCCCTTCACATCTCGGCCTTCCAGCACATCCAGCCACCACACCCCGGCAGCTCTGAAGACTGTGAGGCCCAGGGTCGAAGCCCCACGACTGCGGCCTTTGCATTTGCTCTTCTACGGTGAGGGGCTATCTGTTCACTGAACCTGAACTCCTGGGCCTGGGCTCAAGGAACCATTGTCACCAGGTCTTCATTCTACAGGAAATGGGACCCTGAAGTCCATTTTGTTCCTGCTTAGCTGGAGCAAAAACCCAGTGCCAGAACACTTCTTTCTGAGGTTCCCGAGGGGCTCAGAGGTGAGAGGTTGTGTTGTGTCTAGAGCACCTGGCAGGACTTCAGGGCTGAGTCATAGCCCTGGCCAGTGGCCTCAGGGCAGGGGAGAGATGGCAGGGCTGCCATCCTGGCACACATCCAGGGGAGTTCCTCTGTCGATCTCAGACAGGGCTTTCCTAAGCCCAGCAGACGGGTGTGTATGTGTGTGCGCATGCATATAGACCTGGGGCTTGAACTCAGGGCCTGGGCACTGTCCCTGAGCTGCTTTTGCTCAAGGCTCTACCACTTTGGCCACAATTCCACTTCTAACTTTTTTGGTGGGCCATTAGAGACGAGAGTCACACAGACTTTCCCACTTGAGCTGGCTTCGAACTGCGATCCTCAGATCAGCCTTTGGCGTAGTGGGGATGTCAGGCCTGTGCCGCCAGCCTCACGGCTTGTGTCTCACCTTTTGACTTGGACGCTTTTTTTTTTCTTTTTGTGGGTCATGGGACTTGAACTTGGCCTGAGCGCTGTCCCTGAGCTCTTCAGCTCAAGGCTACCACCCTACCCTTGAGCCAAGCCCCACTTCCTGTTGTCTGGAGGTTAACTGGAGATAAGCGTCTCAGATCTTTTTGTGCCGAGGCTGGCTTTGAACCTTGATCCTCAGTCTCCAGAGTAGTTAGGCATGAGTCACCACACCCACTAACTTTTTTTTTTGTCAGTCATGGGGCTTGAACTCTGGGCCTGGGCGCTGTCCCTGAGCTCTTCAGCTCCAGGCTACCGCCCTACCCCTTGAGCCACAGCACCACTTCTGTTTTCTAGTGGTTAATTGGAGATAAGAGCCTCACAGACTTTAGTGCCCGGCTGGCTTTGAACTGCAATTCTCATATCTCAGCCTCCTGAGTAGCTAGGATTACAGGCGTCCAGCTTATTTAGACACTTTTTGTGCATGTGTATACCAGGCTTGAACTCAGAGCTTATGTGCTGTCCCTTAGTTTTATTGCTCAAGGCTGGCTCTACCATTTGAGCCACAGCTCCACTCCCACGCTCTTAATCTGTTATTTATCCTGAAGTCCCTTGGTTTTGTTGTAGCTAGGATTACAGGCGTGAGCCACCCTGCCTTGGTGTGTGTGCATTTACATTCTCCCAGGAGAGTGCTGGCTGCAGAGGACAACTGGCCAGTCTGTACAGATGCAGGACCAGGAGGCCAGGTTGCTAACCCCCTGTCGTGCAGGGGACAAGAAGGGAACCAGGTGCCTTCCGTGGGGGACGTAGGCTTCTGCATGGAGGAATAGACGGGGCTTACCGTGTCTTGCCTTCTTCGTGCTTGGCCCTGGGAGCCTCAGGCTGGTCTGGGGAGGTAGGAGGGCCCTGGGTAGCCAGCGCCCTGCAGTGCTGAGCTAGCTCTCAGCCAGGATTAAATTGTAGGAAATGAGCTCTGGGGAATTTCCAGCCCCGATTCCCTGAGGAGGCAAGATCTGGCACCCTGCCTGGGAACACCCGGGCAATCAGAGCCACACCCCTCCTTTGGCCTAAGTTCCATCAGGCTGCTCTGCCCCCTCTCCCTCACCCGTACACAGAGTCCCCATCTCGCACAGCGCCATGTCTCCCCAAACACAAGTGTGTGTGCCCTCTAGCCTGCAGCCTTCCCCGGGCCTGCTGTCCCCATTTGTGTATATGTGTGTCACTACTGGGGCTTGAACTCAGGGCCTAGGTGCTGTTCTTGGCCTTTTTCCCTCAAGACTGGTGCTTTACCACTTGAGCCACACCTCTGCTTGCAGCTTTCTGCTCGTTTATTGGAGATATGAACCTTAAAAAGGCCGGGAGTTTGGCCTAGTGGTAGACTGCTTGCCTAGCATGCACAAAGACCTGGGTTCGATTCCTTGGTACCACATACATAGAAAAAAGCTGGAAATGGTGCTGTGGTTCAAGTGGTAGAGCTCTAGCCTTGAGAAAGCCCAAGGACAGTGCTCAGGCCCTGAGTTCAAGCCCCAGGACTGGCAAAAAAAAAAATCTATGCTAAACATGACCACATTACCTCGAGGGGGTGTGTGTGGGGGGAAATAGGGACAAAAACATAAGGGGTATCAATGTGTGAGAAGTAATGCACCTATTATCTGGCAAATATAACCGTAACTTCTCTATACATTACAATTAAAAAAAAAAGAATCTTAAGAGTTTGCTTCTGGGGCTGGCTTTGAACCTTGATCCTCAGATCTCAGCTTCCTGAGCAGCCGGAATGACAGGTGTAAGACAGTCGTGTCCAGCTCAGGGCCTCATGTTCTTTTCTCTAGGAATCACACAGGCACCAGTAGCTAGGAAGAGGCTCGGGCCTGCTCTCCCCATGGCCCGGCCGTGGCACAGAAGGGCCTTGTGTGTCCCCACATAATCTAGGGAGACATATTCAGACTAGACCCTTCTATTCCCTGGTATATTCCTGCCAGGAAGAAAACGGTTCCAGCTGAGAAGCCCCCCTTCAGGGCAGAGAGTTATTTTGGGAAGTTGGAGGAGAGGGAAGAGGAGGAGGTAAATAGGGACCCGAGTGGGTGAGGCTTCTCCAAGGCTGTAGCACAGCCCTTGCGGGGCCAGGGGAGCAGTAGCCCAGCTTGGCTCTGGGTTTTTTTTTTTGTTGTTGCCTGATCCCTCTCCCACACTTTCTTCAGCTTTGAGGCACGTGTGTGAGAACACCTGCCTCCCAACTCTGAAGGAGACTAAAAAGAGAATTTTCATACACAGCAGGTATAAAGCAGACTAGCTTGGAATAGGGACTTGTAGGTACCATCTACCCATCTATCCATCCATCTACCCACTACCATCTACCATCCACTCACCATCCATCTAACCCTATTTACCCATCCATTCATCCAGCCAACTAATCTATCCATTTACCTATCCATCTGCTCTTCCATCCATCCTTCCATGCATCCATTCAGGATCTATTCTAGTTCAGCCACTGTTCTTTGGGCTTATCGTCTCTCTCCATGTATAAAACCATATTCAGGGTGGAAATGTCAGGGGAGACAGGAAGTGAGCAATCAGAACAAATCATGAAATGATGCAGTCTAGCACCAGGCAGGTAAGCCCTATCCCAAGGTGACAGATTATCTTTTCATCCATGACTTTGAATAACTCAAACTCATATCTGTGCCTCCCTTCTGAAGAGAAGAGCTTTGGACTCAGGTCTCACCCTGGGGACCCACTTGTCAGTTCTCTGCCCCTACCCCCATCCCCAAGGCCAAGTCTGAGTTGAATGGTAGAGACTAGGTGTGACATAAACACTCCTTTGTTCTCAGTCAACAGATATTTCCAGAACTGCTTGTGGCCTGTGAATCAGGAGCCCTCATCGGAAGGTTGTTGAAGGGGAGGAAGCAGCTGTAGGGAGAAGTCTACGTTAGACAGCAAGCACGACCCCTAGGAATGGCCTAGGACCATGGCCAGAGGGCAAGAGCCTGGTTGGTTACCTGTGGTGACACTTTGCTGTGCTGGAGGATGCGGGTTTTTCCCGTCCGCCCCCTGGGGCTATTTTTCTTCTGGTAAGTGGATGGCCCATCTCCGTCCTACTACTAAGAAAGAGAAAAATAGATCTGGGTATTTCTAAATATGGAAAGATGTTTCCAGAGTTGGCTCTTGAGCCACATTGAGCCCAGGAAGCCCCGCTGGGAACAGGGCTTCCCCACACACAAGCCAGGGAGAGATGTTTTGAACATGTGTCTTACTGTGTGCCCAGCCTGCCATGTGTTCCTCCTCTCCCCTCTGTATAGTCCACCCCTCTCTTGCCAGACCCAGTCTTGAGCTCAGGGCCTGAGCACTGTCCTTGGACTTTCTCAAGGCTAGAGCTCCACCACTTGAGCCACGGCACCACTCCCGGCATTTTCTATGTATGTGGCACCAAGGAATCGAGTCTGGTGTATGCTAAGCAAGCACTCTCCCAGCAAAATGGGCAGTGGGATATGTTTATTTCTGGGGGGGGTTAAGGAAAGTGGGGGACAGACAAAAGGAGAGGGGAGGGAGGCTCAGTCATGAGAGTCCATGTCCGTGGTGAGCGGGGAGGGGGGAGTCTGGGGGAGAACGGTGAAGGGGTGACGAGGATGAAGGTGCACTGCCCTCATACACGGCTGAGCTGAACCGAAACCCCTTTTACAATTCAAGGTTTGGTTTTTTTTTTTTTTACAAATACATTTAAAAAAAAAAAGCTAATAAAATAATGTGCAGAGGAGGAAGCCCAGAGACTCCCGCCGTGGACATGCTGCTCCTCAGGCTGCGGTGGCAGCATTGGCGACTTCTCCAGGGCACAGGACAGGAGGCTCCGGGGAGAGAGACCCAGCCCCCCTCCCGCCCCTGGGCACCCTGTGGCTGGGACATGAGGCCTGTGTGGGGCTGACCACAGGGGCAGTGCTCGGCCGTGAGGTTTGGCGCTGGGAACAGGCTGTTCTCACCAGCCTTGGCTCGCATGCCTGCTGCTGGCCCTGGGCCGCTGAGTCACGGCCTCCAGGGTTCGCCAGGCGCCTGCTCTCCAGCCCTGAGTCATGAGATGACAAATGGTGGAATTCTTAGGCAGGTTGTCACCACCGAAGCCCAGGCTCTGCTCCCCAGACAAGCTATTCACAACCTTCCCTCCTTCCTCTCCTACCTTGGGGGCCCCAGAATGAGGTGAAGAGCTAGAGAGAAGCCCTGGGGGTGAGCCTGGCACCCCTCGCTATACCTGCACCCCAGACCTCTTCTCTGAAGGACATGATCGGGTGTGTCTGTCAGTTGATGAGCAAGGACATGGGGACCCGGGTGGGATTCGGTTTGCTTGGCCTGGAGGAGGGCCTGGTGTCATGGGCTGGAGAAGAGGGCTCCAGAGTCAGAGGACAGGAAGACTGAATCGAATCCACGAGTACAAACAGCAGGCGGACCCCGCCACCCGCGCTGTCAGTGGCCTGCAGATGCTGGTGGAGGACAGAACGGCGGGCACAGCCCCCCTCACGCGGGCCTCCACCCCATCCCGCCCTCCACACCGCCCGTACCGTGTGCGCACGCGCAGAGGCGCACGCACACATGCGCACACGCACGCACACCCTTTGCACATGCGTAGTCGTACGCCTACGTGTGCGCGCTTGCGTGTCGTCACGCACGGCCCTTTGCACGTGTGTCACCATCCACGACCCAGCGCGGCCGTGCAGCGCGCCCGTGCGTCTGTGTCGTCACGCACGCACCGCTCTGTGCGTGGGCGCGGCCCTGAGCGCATGCGCCTGGGGCCCTGGTGCGCATGCGCCCGCAGCCTCGGAGGCGCGCGCACATGGCGGGCCTGCAAGGCCCGAGCTCACCCGAAGGAAGGCCCACGAGTCTGCAGAGAACTTTATTACGATCCAGAGGAGAGAGGCCGCGCTCCCCGGCGCGGTGAGCAGGGGCGGGGCCCTGGGAGGCGGGGAGACCCAGGCCAGGCCCAGGCCGCCAGAACAAAGCCCCCGGGGAGCCTCCCCCTCCCACCCCAACAGCAAGGTTCCAGGTCACCCGGAGGGGACGATTTTACCCCCACCTTAGGTTCCATTTCCAATTCACCTTCTGTATTTTGCCAGTCGCTTGTACCTCCCAAGCCTCCGGCCCTGTGTGTGTGTCTGGTGTATGGTGTGTGTGGTGTGTGGTGTGTCTGGTGTGCGTGTGTGGTGCATGGTGTGTATGGTGTGTATGGCGTGTGTGTGTGGTGTATGATGTGTGTGTGTGGTGTATGATGTGTATGGTGTGTATGGCGTGTGTGTGTGGTGTATGATGTGTGTGGTGTATGGTGTGTGTGGTGTATGGTGTGTCTGGTGTGCGTGTAGTATGTGTGTGTACATGTCAGTACCTGGGCACTGTTGCTGAGCTTCTGCACTCAGTGCTGGCTCTCCACCACTTGAACCACATCCCAATTTGGCTTTTGGGGTAGATAATTGAAGACCAGAGTTCCATAGACGTTCCTGCCTGGGCCGGCTTTGAACTGCAATCCTCAGCCTCCCAAACAGCGAGGATGACAGGCGTGAGCCACCGGCGCCACCCAGGAAAAGTCAGTACTTCCAGCGCCCGGAGAAGCCCCGTGTCACCAGCCAGGCCCTGTCTTTCGTCCTGCTGCTCTTAGCATGGCCGGTGAGCTTCTGTTGCAGTCGGCAGGACTCCAGGCCCCTCAAGCCTGTCCCCCAGATTCCTCTTCCACAGAGAAGGGGCTCTGGCTCAGTCCAGCTGTGGAGGCCGGTGGCCTCGGGTGGCCATCCGGTGGCCATCCGTGCAGGTCTGGTGGCCGTCCTGTGGTTCACTGTGCCCACGGCACCCCCTGCTGGACACTGCACCAGCCGTGATTTGTGAACATCTTGACAGGTCCCGAGGCTGCTAGAGTTTCAAGGCTGGAACTTTCTGGAATCAGAACCAGGCTCTGCCCCTGTCCAGACACAAATTCTCATCCTGCCGATGTTCACTGAGCATCTCCCACGAGGGTTCCCCCCCGCCTCGTGGACTAGAGAGCTATATTCTCTTAAACGACGACTGCGCATGTGGTCATAGAGAAGTGAAATACCACATAATAACTAAACAGAATAAAAAGAACAAGCCTCCCAAATCATCATCTATTTACACATTCAGAACCTTAAGCCTGCATGGCAATTACCTAGCCACGCTTTTTATACCTCGCTGCTGTTATGACTGTGTCATCAGCATTCCAAATCCTTTCTTTTTTGGTCTATGATTGAATCATAAGCAATTTCTTCTAAACAGCCTGCATAGCTGTCATATAAGTCTACAGACCACAATCTACGGAACTGGCACCCCACCAGCACCAAGCTTCCAGTTAATGACTCTGCTGCCTCAGGCAGCCACAAATGTCTCTTTGCAGATGGTTTTTCTTCTATTGGATTATTTTCCCAGAATATATTCCCTAAAGAGAAATAGCATTCATACTATGACTATTTTGGTGGGGGGGGGGGTAGTGGTAGGAATGTTTCTCAAGTATTACCAACTTTCTCCTCAGAAAGCATTTTATACTGCCAGGAGTCTGGCAGTTTCTTCAGGACATATAGATGTATATATATAACATATATTATATATATTATATATATATGTTTTGTTTTTTGTTTTATTGTGGGTCATGGGGTTTGAACTAGGCCTGGGCCCTGTTCCTGAGCTCTTCAGCTCAAGGCTACCGCCCTACCCTTGAACTAAGCCCCAATTCCCATTTCTAGGAGTTAATTGGAGATAAGAGTCTCAGGTCCTTTTGTGCCCAGGTTGGCTTTGAGCCTTGATCCTCAGATCTCAGCTCCTGAGTAGCTAGGATTACAGGCGTGAGCCACCGCACCCTGCTTACATACGTATTTTTTAAGTTTTTTTTTGAGCTAGGTGCTGATGGTTCATACCTATAATCCTAGCTACTCAGAAAGCTGAGATCTGAGGATCACAGAAGCCAACCTGAGCAGAAAAGAAAAGTCCCTGTGAGACTCTTATCTTTAATTAACCACTCAAACCGGAAGTAATGCTGTAGTTTAAATGGAGTGCTAGCCTTAAGGAAAAGTTCAGGGACAGTTCCCAGGCCGAGTTCAAGCTCCATAACTGATCCCCCCACCTCCCCAAAATTATTTTTGATAAATGGATATTACTATTTTTTGACAGTACTGCAGTTTGTACTTACTAGGCAGGCACTCTACTACCTGAGCCATACCTCCAGCAGTGCATTTTGCTTACTCTGGAAATGGAGTCCAGCCAAGTCTTCTTTGGCTGTTCTCAAAGCAGGGTCCTCTGGACCTCAGTCTCCTGCGTAGCTAGACATGAGTCACTGCTGCAGCCAGCTTTTCTCTCTCTCCCTTTTTTTTCATAGTCATTGCTTTTCTGTTTCTTCCTGGGCACATGGCTTATTTAGTTCTTTCTCCAGGAAGTCTTAGTCATTCCTAGACCGGAGACATAGCTTTTCCTCATCAAATAAATGATCACTTTACTAGCTTTCATTTTCATTCTACATAGTTGAATCATCTTGCTAGTTTTCATGCTCATTACTTGCTGTTTTTTTCCCCCCTTAGTGCTGGAGATGGAACCCAGGGCCTCCATCCATCCATGCCAGGTGATTAAGCATTACCCCAGTCCTATATATTTATATTTATGCCATACTGGGGCTTGGACCCAGGGCGTAGTCACTGTCCCTGACCATTTTTGCTCAAGGCTTGGGCTCCATCCCTGGAGCCACAACTCATATCGTTTTGCTAGGTAATTGGAGATGAGTCTGCATGCCTGGCTTCAAATGGTGATCCTCTGATCTTAACCTCCTGAGTAGCTTGGATGATAGGCGTGAGCCACCAGCGCTTGACTTATAATAATAAATACACGTGATCAATCAAAGTTGTCCGCCTGTCCATCAACAAGTTCTCCTGTTATTTCAACAAAGAAGTATGCTTATCAGAAAAAGATGTTTTTCTGTACCCTTAACTTCCTATACCTTTCCCACAGTACCTGTGCCAAGTTTCTCTTGCTCCCAGCAGCCAGCCTGACAATTCCCCCAATGTCCTCTCTCCACAGCTGCACTCTAACTGTGGCCCTCATGTCCCCTGCAGCCTACCCCCAATGCAAGGGACAATGGCCAACCTTCACCACCTTCTGCATCCTTCTCTCACTTTCTACGCCTCCCTCCAGCCTTGCCCACTGGCTTGGCACCCCTATCTCACGCTGACCTCTGGGGCTCAATGGCTCCTCCTGCAATCGTGTCCAAAAAGAAAGACACACGTCCTCATTTTAATTCAACCAAATAAAGCTTCATGTTTCTTAAAGGATTTAGCAGGGCCATCAGTGTGGCCTAGTGGTAGAGTGCTTGCCTAGCATTCACGAAGATCTGGGTTCAATTCCTCGGTACCACATACATAGAAAAAACTGGAAGTGGTGCTGAGGCTCAAGTGGTAGAGCTCTAGCCTTGAGAAAGCCCAAGGACAGTGCTCAGGCCCTGGGTTCAAGGGCCAGGAATGGAAAAAAAGAAAAAAAAAAGGATTTAGCTGAACAATTAGGAAGATACAAACAAACCAACAAGAAATGGGCTGCAGACACGGGAATGGTCACACGTGATTGTCTATCATCCATGGGTCTGGTTTTGGATGGGTAATGGTGTGGGGGTGCCCTGAGGGGCTCTCCTTCTTTGACAATGGGAACTGAGTTTTGCAGACATCCAGGAGTGGCCCAATTATTGGAGGGGGGGAGTTATTCTCTTCATGGCCTTTGGGCTTGCACGACTGGCTTTTGCCCTGTCTGAACACATGAGAAAGCCACCTCTCACTCGCCTGTGAAGGCCTCAGCTGCTCGGTTATTGTCATTTATTGTCACATGGAGATCTTGACCTCCGGTCAGCATGGCCTGTAGGTGACATAATCTTAGTACCTTCTTCACTGGATCACTGGAGCCATAGCTCCACTTCCAGGTCTGGAATGTCTGAGTGGAGAGAAGTCTCTTAGACTTTCCTGCCTGAGCTGGCTTTGAACCTCATTCCTCCGATCTCGGCCTCCTGAGTCGGAAGGATTATAGGTGTGAGCCGTTGTTGCTTGGAATTGTTTTTTTTTTTTGTGCCAGTCCTGGGGCTTAAACTCAGGGCCTGGGCGCTGTCCTTGGGCTTTCCTCAAGGCTACTGCTCTACCACTTGAATCACAGCACCATTTCTGGCTTTTCTGTGTATGTATGTATGTATGTATGTATGTATGTATGTATGTATGTATGTGGCACTGAGGAATCAAACCTGAGTCTTAGTGCATGCTAGGCAAGCACTCTATCACTAGGCCAAAATCTTGGCCCCCTGCCTTTAAAAAAACAAAACAAAACAAAACAACATGGGGTTTCATAATGTCCTCATGCTGGCCTTAAACTCTCAGTATACCACAACTAGTCTGGAATGGTTTTGAAATATATAAATCAGCACGGGACAGGTTGTTCCCCCAAACCCTGACACCTAAATACACAGTGGCTGCCACAGCTTGCAGGTGTCACCCACAAGACAACATAAAACCAAACGACGACAAAGGAGACCCAGTGCAAGTAGCCCCTCCCCGCTTCCCGCCCGCACCCCCAGCGTCTGCATGTTAAAGAGCCAGCCAGGTTGTGTTTCTCCTGGAAAGAGTGGCCGTCGGGGTCCCTGTCCAGAGAGGACGCTGGACCCACCCCGCTCCTGCTCCCTCCCCCCCCCCCGCCCCCTTAACAATCAGGGCGGATGCGAAAGACCCGGATGGTTCCGTTACTGAGCGACACCAGCAGGTACTTGCCGTCTACCACGCTGATGACCCGCGGCTTCTCCAGGCCGTGGTAGGCCGTCATAAACTCGCAGAGGAAGGACCCCTTCGGGTCCAGGATCACCACCTGGTTAACTCCACGAAGGGTGAGGAAGATGAAGCCGTCTCTGTCCACAGCCACGGAGCCCGGCTGGCAGCCCTGGAGGCCAGGCCCCTTGTACTCCCCGACCACCCGGGCCAGCCCATCGCACACCACCACGCTCTTCTGCTGCCAGTCCGACACCACAAAGTGCCCGTCCGGGCTGGTGGCCAGGAACACCAGGGCCCGCTGGCCGCGCTGGGCCTTGCCTCCGGGGACGAAGCGTGTGGCCAGGCTGCCCTCTTCGTTATAGACCTCGACGTGGCTCGCCACCGTGACGGCCACCCGGTCCCTGCTGGGCAGCGCGGCCACCGCGTGGCTGGACTGCGTGTGGCTCACGGCCCGGCGCCAGCGCACGTTACCGTCGTGGCCGATGAGGTACAGGTGGGCATTGGTGGAGAAGGCCACGGCGCCGTGCAGGGTGGCCACGCTGCAGGGGAACTGGCCCTTGGGCACGGGCACCAGGCCTCGGTAGTCACCTCGGAGGGTGAAGCGCTTCAGACATCCGTTCTGCTCGTCGGCCACCAGGATCTCCCGGGGACCGAAGGCACAGATCCCGGTGACGCGGGGGGCACACTGGTCCCCCGGCATCCGGGTGGGGAAGCTGCAGACAAAGACAGGCCGTGGGAGGAGCCCAGAGCCTGCCAGCTGAGGTGCCAGGGCTGGGCTGGGCTCCCTGGAGCCCAACTTGTGGCGGTTCCTGAATCTCTTCTTCTTGGTGAGCTGTCCACCGCTTCCTTCTACTTGGGCTGGTCCATCTTCTCGGGGTGTCCGAGCTCTACCTTCTGGGGGTGTCTGGAAACTGTCTTCTGGGGGTGTCTGGAAGCTGTCTTCTGGGGGTGTCTGGAAGCTGTCTTCTGGGGGTGTCTGGCCACTATCTTGCCCCTCTTTGCTGGCTCCATCCTCTTCTTCCTGGCTCTGGGTTCCCTCCTCTCCCTGGGTGCCAGCTTGCCCACGGCCCTCAGCCTGGCCTTCTTGCTTCTCAAAGGAGAGACTGAGCAGGTGGCAGTTCTTATCCCGGATTCCAGGGAGCAGCTTCAGCCGGGGCAGTGGGCAGGAAGCCGGCCCCGGGCACCAGGGGCCATCTTGGAGCTGTTGTAGCCTCTGGGCAATCGCCCCTTCCAGGGACAGGATCTCGGCCTCTCGGCCCAGGCTGAGCACCCGCCTCGCGAAGGTGGCCGCCGCTCTGGCTACCTGCTCTTGGCCTTCGAGCTTGGCCAGCCTCTCTCGTGTCGCCTCCTCCACGGCCTCCACGTGAGCCCGAAGCTGCCCCAGCACCTCCTGCTTCTGGGCCAGCAGAGCCCGAAGGATGCCCTCGGTGGCCTCGTCCACCTGGCTGCCCACCTGGGCCGCCTGCTCCTTCACCAGGGCCAGGGCCACCTTTTCCGCCTCCCTGGTGGCCTCCAGGCCGGCCAGGTTGGCATCCACGCCCGCCAGCAGCCGCTCGAGGCCGGGCCTGCGGGCGCGCACAGCCTCGGCCAGCGGCAGGCACGGGTGGTCCAGGTGCCGGTCCAGACGGCACTCTCGGCACAGCAGCTGGCTGCAGGGCTGGCACAGGAAGCGCAGGGCCTCACCGGGGTGCTGGGGGCACTGGGCGGCCTGGCGTTCCCGGGCCTCCTCGTCGTACCAGCCGGCCCGGTAGCCCACCAGGTCCACCACGCGGTGTGCGTGGGTCTGGCGGGTGCAGCGGTGCCCGTCGGCGCAGGCCTGGCACAGGTCGTCGGCGCAGTCCAGGCACCGGGCGGTGGCCGGTCCCCCGGCGCTGGCGCCCCCCACCAGGGGGCAGAGGGCACAGGACGGCCTGTCGGCACGCTGGTCCCCGCATGAGCGCGCCTTCACCAGGTCCAGGAGCCCGTTGACAAAGAAGTTGGTTTTGAAGGCGGCCACGCCGGGGCCCGGCACGGGGACAGTCTCCCGGCACTCGGGGCAGCGGACCAGGCCGCCCTCGGCCAGCTGGGCCAGGCAGTCCTGGCAGTAGGTGTGCAGGCAGGGCAGCGTCTTGGGCAGGCGCAGCTGCTCCAGGCAGACCTTGCAGGCCAGGAAGTCGCTGTTCAGAGCCTCTAGCAGGGAGGGTGACGAGCCCTGGGAGACCATGCTGTCCAGGCGAAGGTCAGGGGTCAGAGGTCAGAGGTTCCTCTCTCCACAGCAGCACCACCCTTCCAGCCTTCCCCTCCTCCAATTCCCCACCCCTCCCCAAACTCAGAGAGAGAGAGAGAGAGAGAGAGAGGGGGAGAGAGAGGGAGAGAGAGCGTGCGCAGTGAGGAGAGGGCAGTCCTCACCTGGATAAGGAGCAATTTCCTTCCTGTGGTCTGGAGCTCGGCGCCGCCCTCTTCCTCTTCCTCCCTTGTCTATGGAAACATTCAGCAGAAGGTTATGGAAGTGGCGTCAGGCCTGTAAGAAATGGGGGAACAGTTTCTCCTCAGGCCGGGCACCCGTGCTCATGCCTGTAATCCCAGCTCTTCCGCTTGCTGAGATACGAGGATCCCAGTTTGAAACCAGCCAGAGCAGAAAATCCTGTGAGACGCTTATCTCCAAGTAACCACACACACACACACACACACACACACACACACACACACACACACACACACACACAGAGCTGGAAGCCGATGTGTGGTTCAAGTGGTAGAACACCAGCCCTGAACATAAAAACTCAAGAAGGGCACCCAGATCCTGAGTTCGAGGCCTGGGACTGGCATGCATGCAGGCGCGTGAGCAAGCACACACACACACACACACACACACATGCACGCAGGCACGCACACACACGCCCCCTCAGTCCCGTCGTCAGGGCCCAGGTGTGCTCAGTCCTCCTGTGACACGTTTCCAGGGGGCCTGCTGGGAGGGGCCTGCGTCCAGGGGACGGCACTGCCACAGAAGCACCACGTCAGCTCTGGTAATGGGGGCCCTGCCATGGTTGAGGGGCCACGATTTCTCGAGTCCCACCACCCGTCTGCCAGGCACTCCCGGCCCCAGTTTCCTCAGTGGTTTCTGGAGCAGAAGGCCGGTGAGGAGGCGGGAGAGGCCTCCAGCACCTGGGCTGGACTCCAGGTCTCCTAACTCGGGCCTCTGCTCCCGGCCTCTGGTGACTTCAGTCTTTCCAGAAAAGAGCGGGAATCCTGAATTCTCAGAGATTAGGCAGTACCGTGGTGGTGGGGGGCTGGGGGGCCTCAGGGTGGAAGGGGGGGTCTTCCTGCAGCAGAGACGCTTGGAGGGGAGGCCTGGCCTCTCTCGCCCTCCTCTCCACCTTCCTCTTCCTCTCCCTGCGATCCCTCCCTTTTCCTCTCTTCCCTCCCTCACCATCCAGTTCACCCCAAGGGTCCATCAATACCCTCAAACCCTCCTCACCCAGCCGAGCAGACTCGGGGTTCCGGGAGCACCGGGGGACCCCTCCAGACGAGGTCCCCGCAGTCCCTGGGTACTTGAGAGAAGCAAAACTGAAAGCAACAGAGACAACTTCCGTCCTCAGGCGGGTCGCCAGGCAGGGCACCGCCTCCTCCCAGCCTGTCCCTCCCCACCCGCCCTCCCCTTCCTCATTCCAACACGCGCACACACACACACACACACACACACCCAGGTCCAGCCGGAAGCCCAGCGGCCGGGGGGGCCTCACCAGCCCTGTGGGTCAGCTCAGTCTGAACCTTCCAAACAAGCTGGGCTTGGGGCTGTTGTTTCTCAGTGTTTGGTGACTCAGACCGGGGTAACAGAGTGGGAGGGGGAGAGATTAGCAGAACCCTGCCCCCGGCCACCCCCTCTGGCTAGAGGAAGTTGTAGGGCCTCTCTGACTCCCAGATCACAGCCAGGACTTTCTAGAAGGGCGTGGCGCCAGCACCCAGGCCTACGATCACGACTCAAAAGTCCGAGATCTGAGGATCATAGTTCAAACCCAACCCCGGACAGGAAAGTCCAGGGAATGCTATCTCCAGTGACTCAGCTCAAAGCTGGCAGTGGAGGTGTGGCTCAAGTGCTAGAGTGCTAGCCAGAGGAGAAAGCTCAAGGACAGCACCCAGCCCTGAGTTCGAGTCCCAGGACAACAGAAAAGACAACCACTGCAGGTTTTTTTTTTTCTCTTTCTCTTTTTCTCTTTCTCCTTCAGGACTGCAGGACCTGGATCTACCTTGTTTTTCACTCAGGATCTGCGATTGGGCACGTGACATGGCGGGCCCTCTCCTGAGGCTCTGGATTCACCAGGCAGACAGCCATAATTAAGACTGCGGTGTGCAGTGTTGCTAAGCTACGGATGTGTTGTCTCCATGGGAGATTTCAACTTAGAAATGTCCTAAGGCTGGGCGCCTGTGGCTCGCGCCTGTCACCCCAACCACTCAAGACACTGAGGTCTGAGCCCCAGCAGGGAAGCCCAGGACTCTCATTGCCAATGCGTCAGCAAAATGCTGGAAGTAGAGCTGCAGCTCAAGTGGTAAAGCATTGAGTTAGAGTGAAGGAGCTGAAAGAGCCAGGCGCAGCAGCTCACACCTGTAATCCTAGCTACTCAGGAGGCTGAGATCAGAGGATAGTGGTTCAAAGCCAGCCCAGGCACTAAAAAGTCCAGTGGCAATGGCCCTGTGGCTCAAGTGGTAGAGTGGTAACCTTGAGCCGAAGAGCTCAGGAACCGCGCCCAGGCCCAGAGTTCAAACCCCACCACCGACAAAAAAAAATAAAATAAAAAAAGCTAAGAGATCCAGAGTCACTGAGCTCAATCCCGGTATCTGTATACAACATACAATATGTGTGTGTGCATGTGCAGGTACACACACACACACACACACACACCACCCCCCATCTCCTAAGGATAGATAGAACCCCATGCTGTTTTTTCATGTGTGAACCAGCCATGGGGTTTGAACTCAGGGCCAGGGTGCTGTTGTCCAAAAGCTTTGGTGTTTAAGGCTAGTGCTTTCTGATTGTTCACTGGAGATAAGAGTTTCAAACATTCCTGCCACACTGGCTTTGAACCTTGATCCTCAGATCTCAGCCTCCTGAGTAGCTAGGATTATAGGCGTGAGCCACCGTGCTTGGCTGCTGCTGCTGCTGCTTCTTCTGCTGCTGCTGCTGCTTCTTCTTCTTCTTCTTCTTCTTCTTCTTCTTCTTCTTCTTCTTCTTCTTCTTCTTCTTTTTTAAAAGATAATTTGGTTTATAGGAGCCGGGGTGGCTCAGGAGACTCTTATCTCCAGAGAAGAACAGGAAAACCACAAGGGGAGCTGTGGCTCAACGCGGTAGAGCGCTGACCTGTTGGGGGCCGAGTGTGGGGTCAGCGTGACCTTGGACCTGCACAGGGGAGAACATAAGGAAATGAGCTACGAGCCTGACGTTGGGCTCTGTTCATCTCTTCTTGTTTAACATGTCCTGGCTTTAAGAAAAGTATTTAAGATTGGAACTTGGAATAAACGGGGCCACAGTCTTAAGCTCACGGCCTTCTTGGACTGCTGGCTTGGGCTGTGGTCCTCCCGACCCCGTCTTTTTCTTGTCTTCTTCTTTTCCAAGTCCTCACCCCCGAAATCAGGAATCCCCATTCACTGCCAGCTGGCCTCAGCACGAACCTTGAGCACAAAAGTTCAGGGACAGTGTTCAGGCCCAGAGTTCAAGCCCCAGGACCGCTTTCCTGGCCAGCCTCAGGGTCCCCACGACGCTGGAATCCAGCCCCCTCTCACGCCTCCCCCACCTCTGGCCCTCCACAGCGACCCTGACTCCTGACCTGGTGAAGACTCTCCTCTCTGAGCTGCTAGTGCACTCGGATGTGGCGGTGCACGCCTGTAATCCAGAGGCTGAGGCCCAGGAAGAGCTGGAGTTGGAAGTTGCAAAACCTGATTACCCGCTGCCCCATCTCCTCAAGCAAAGCAAAACAAGCAGAAGCCCAACCTCAACCCCCCTCCCCCCATTCCAGGACAAGGCCTGCCTCCACCGCCCAGCCTGCCCTGGGCTTCTCTGGCTCTGCAATCTCAGCCTCCTTCCCTGAACTCCAAGCCATTTTTGCCCGCCTTGGCCACCAGGGGGTGTGTTGTCTTCTAGAAAGCCTGTCTGCTCTCCCGGGCTGGGGCATCGCTCACCAGCCAGGCCCAGGGCTTTGGAGGAAAAGAAAAGAAAAAAAGAAAGGAAGGAAGGAAGGAAGGAAGGAAGGAAGGAAGGAAGGAAGGAAGGAAGGAAGGAAAGACGAATGGGCACGGTGGCTCACACCTGTAACCCTAGCTACTCAGGAGGCTGAGATCTGAGGATCAAGGTTCAAAGCCAGACTGGGCACAGAAGGACCTGAGACTCTTGTCTCCAATTAACCTCCAGAAAACGGGAAGTGGGGCTGTGGCTCAAGGGTAGGGTGGTAGCCTTGAGCTGAAGAGCTCAGGGACAGCGCCCAGGCCCAGAGTTCAAGCTCCATGATCCACAAAAAGAAAGAAAACCCAAGACAGAACTGAGCACAGATGACTTTCTTCTAGAAGTCTAGGAGGTTGAGAACTAGAGGATCACGGGTAGAGGCCAGCCTGGGTTCGTGAGACCCTCCTGCTCAACCCATAGCTGTGTGCAGCAGTGCATGGCTGCCATCCCAGCCAGTCCAACCCCATGTCACTGCCCCCAGAGATGGGGGGGTCCATGCTGAGCCCCCAGGCCAGACCCAAGACCACTGAGGCCCCTCTAGAGTGGCTAGGATT
Organism: Megascapheus bottae; assembly: GCF_031878675.1. NCBI lineage: Eukaryota > Metazoa > Chordata > Mammalia > Rodentia > Geomyidae > Megascapheus > Megascapheus bottae. The sequence continues at coordinate 4,645,638 of NC_143542.1, read as the reverse complement.
GCAGGCATGAGCCACAGCGCCCCCTTTTATTTGAGATAGGTTCTGTGCAGAATCCAGGCTTTGAACTCAAGTCTCCTGTCTTAGCCTACCACCCTTTTGGGGTGACAGATGAGCGATGGACTGCAACTGCCCACCAAGGCTGAAGGCCTGGAGTGCCCAGAGAAGGGGCAGCCCTGCTCTGTGGACGTGGGAGAATCTGGGAATTGGGGGGGGAGGGAGGCTCCCTTTTCTTCTTCCCTCTGCAGAGCTAAAGCTTTCAGGCTATGCCGGGCATGAGTGTCCCTTCCTCGCTCCAGCCTGGTGTCTGCCGGTGGCTCTCGCTCGGCTGTGTTCTTGCTGCCATTAGGACAGCCTGGGGGAGGGAGCCAGGATCTGGCCTGTCACACTGAAGGGTCAGCGCTTTAAGGGTGCCTGGGCCAGCACAGGGGGGCCTGAGGGGGCTTCCGATGGCCGATCTCAAGTCCTGTGTCAGGCTGGAGCCAGCCCTGCAGCAGCGGCTGTGCTGCATTCTTCCTGGGCTCTTGGCTGAGCCACTACTTCTTTTTGTGCAGCTGTGGTGTGCCTGTACTAGGGCTTGAACACAGGGCCTGCGTACTGCCCCTGAACTTCTTGCTTAAGGCTGGTGCTCTACCACTTGAGCCACACGTCCACTTTTGGGCTTTTTGGTAGGTCATTGGAGATAAAAAGCCTCAGGGACTTTCTTGCTCAGAGCTGGCTTTGAACCTTGATCTTCAGAGCTCAGCCTCCTGAATGGCCAGGATCAGGAGCATGTGTCACAGTGTCCCGGCAAGGCTGTCATGCCTGTCTGTGTCCCTCTGTCCCTGGCTGTGGCCAGATCTGTTTCTCATCCTCCCTTTTGCCCCGAACATTGGCCTTGTGTCTCTGGATTCGCAGCACCCCACGTTCTCTGGGGCCTCCATCATTCCTCACCTCAGCACACCCCTAGTCCTTGTCCTCCACCTTCCCGCTGGCTGCAGAGGCTCCCTGCCCCCTCCCGGCCTGAGCCTCCGCTCTCTGCACCCGCCAGGAGCTCAGCCCTAATCAGGCTGATTATCCACTGCCACGTTCAATTCCACTTTCCCTGGCTCCTACTCCACTCGCAGTAAATTTCCTTCCCCGCCCTGCTCTCCAGGGTGTGCTAGCCAGCTGTATTACCCCTGACGAATCAGGCTGTAACCCCAGCTCTCAGGAAGGCCAGGCAAGAGGAACACGTGTTCTGAGGTCAGCTTGGTTACCGGAGCCCCTGTCTATAAAAACCCAAATGGAAGCCTGGCAGGGACTGTCTGGTTTAATCACTTGATCATCACATTGGCTTGCTGGTTGAGCAAAGTCACTGCCTCAGTTTCCCTCATCTGGGCACTGGGGGTTGCTGAAAGTGTTTGAAGAAGAGCCATTCCTGCTCTTGCCCAGATGGGCAACGGCTTGCCGGGAGTGGGGGCAGGCGGGGTGGCGTCTGCTTTGGCTGTTCTATGGAGAGCAGCGGGGTCGGCCTCCGTGGAAGATCCGGTGCTCTCACCTGCAATCTCGGCTGCTCGCCTGTTCAAAGCCAGCCCCAGGCATGAAAATCCACAAGAGGCTTCTCTCCAAAGACCCATCCAAAAGCCAGAGTGGAGGTATGGTTCAAGTGGTAGAGCATCACGCTTCACACACACACACCCCATGGACACCCAGACCTGTGGGAACTGAGGAGCTTTTGTTGTTGTTATTGATGGTGAGGCTTGAATTCAGGGACTGGTGGTCCTCCCTGAGCCTCTTAGTGCGCAGGGCTGGTGGTGATCTACCACTTGAGCCACACCACCACTTCTGGAGCTGAGGATTTTGTTAACAAATTCCAGAATGGCTTAAGGTTGTCGGTGGCCAGAGGCCCAGCGGGCCAACTGAGCCAGGGAAAGCTGCCTGCAGGTGCTGAAGATGTCCACCAGAGGGCAGCAGAGCCCAGGCTCTGCCATCCCTGAACCCCGAGTGAGGCCCTGAGCCCCCAGACACCCCCCCCCACATCGCTGAGGGGTGATGAAGGAACCCTGAAAGCTGAAGAAGGACAGCAAGGAGGGGGGAAAGCCCTTGCTCAACCTATGGCTACTTTATGTCCAGGTGGCCCCCCGATTGCCCCAGGCTCAGCCTGGAGAGTTCAGGAGAAACTGGAATTGGGGAGCGGCTCAAAGCCTGGCAAGTGAGAAGCCCCTGTCTGTCTGTCAGTCTGTCTGATCATGCACCACATCGTGGAAAGATGAGGAGAAGGGGAAGGAAGAGGGCCAGGGAGGGCGGGAGGGGAGGTCTACAAGTTTGCGTCGCTTGGTGGCTATGGGAAGCTCTGGAAATCCACAGAACTGTCCCAAAGCAGCTTCTGCCAGTTTCCGTTATGACAGTCAAAAATCCATAAGAATAACTATTTGAAAAATTACTTTATTGTTATTATGTGATGTACAGATTCATTACCAGTCCATTTCCTTTCATACTGTATCTTCTGTATTAAATAATTTTAATTACAGACCTAACCTTTGGAAGACAGTAGGAATTGTGCAGGGTGAGGGCTGTGGAGAGGACGGGAGAGGAGGGGCCAGGGCGGAGTGGGCCAGGCGCTGTCCGGGGTGCTGAAGTTCCTGGTGGCCTCTCGGTCCTCTTGGTTTCTCATTGAGTCCCCTGGAAGCAGCTCATTCCACGTTCCAGCGGCCTCAGCAGCTCACGGGAACGCCCTGCCTCCTCGCCTCACAGGGACGTCATGACCACCTCCGGCCTCTGGATCTGGATCTGGGAAGAGACAGAACCAGGTGAGGGCTGGGAGCAGTGCCAGGAGCTTGGTCTGGGAGGCATCTGAGGTCCTCGTTCACATGGGTAAAACACAAGCGATGGCCTCCGCCCACATCTGGGAGGGGCTGCAGGTGGCCAGCTGGCATCTCCTCTGTGCCCCAAATCCCTGTAGGCCACCTGTCATCTGATGCCAACATTTCTTTCGAGCCTCCAAGATACAGCTCGTTGTAGTCTGGGCACCAGTGGCTCATGGCTGCAATCCTAGCTGCTCAGGAGTTACGATCTGGAGAATCATAACTCAAGGCCAGATATATCTGTGAGACTCCATCTCCAATTAACTGAGGGAGAAGCTAGGTTGTGGCATGGCTCAAGTCGTAGAGTGCCAGCCAAGCAAGAAAGCTGAGCAAGTGTGAGGCTCTCCCTGAGTTCAAACCCTAGTACTGTATATATAAAAGAATCCCCTGTGGGGCTGGGAGTTTGGCCTAGTGGTAGAGTGCTTGCCTAGCATGCATGAAGACCCGGGTTTGATTCCTCGGTACCACATACATAGGAAAAAGCCGGAAGTGGTGCTGAGACTCAAATGGCAGAGCTCTAGCCTTGAGAAAGTCCAAGGACAGTGCTCAGGCCCTGAGCTCAAGCCCAGGACTGGCCAAAAGAAAAAAAAAATCCCCTGTGGAGTTGAAACAATGCTGACGTCACTGTGGAGCCACCCAGGTGACCCGTCTGAGTGTGACCGTCGGGTTACCTGGAGTGTGAGACAGCCCTCGGGACTCCCCCCTGCACTCAAATGGACCTGAACCCTGCGGCACTTGCTGGGTAGACACTGTGCTGCTTGAGCCACACCTTCAGAGCCATTTTCTGCCTGGGTTATTTTCGAGGTCACTTTGTGCCCAGCCAGCCTGCGATCCTCCTATTTGTGTTTCTTGGAGTGGCTGGAGATGACAGGCACGCACTGCCCCCCCCAGCCGCTGGTGGGCTATTGCTATTTCCCCGAGGCCCCCTGGGTCCGGCCTCACACTGCGATCCTCCCATGCTCAGCCTCCAGGTGGAAAGTGCCCCATACAGGTCCTTTAAAGCAGAAGCCAATTTGAGATCAAAAGACCAAGGAAGGGCAACAAAAGTCAACCAACACCCCGTGTAATGGCTCACGCCTGTCCTGGCTACTCAGGAGGCTGAGATCTGAGGATCAAGGTTCAAAGCCAGCCTGGGCACAAAAGGACCTGAGACTCTTATCTCCAGTGAACCTCTAGAAAACCAGGAGTGGGGCTTGGCTCAAGGGTAGGGTGGTAGCCTTGAGCTGAAGAGCTCAGGGACAGCGCCCAGGCCGAGTTCAAGGCTGTGATCCACAAAAAAAAGAAGAAAAGAAAAACCAAACACCTAGATGGGTGGACAGATATGGAGGAAGAAAACACAGCAATGTGTTGAACCCCGCTCTCTGCGCAGGGCCTGTAAGTCCGGGCCGTATTATTATTTTGACATTGATGTTTGCAGGCCTGTATTGCCAGCATGCAAGAGGCTGAAGTTGGAGTTTGGCAAGTTTGGGGTGAGCATGAACTACACATCAAGACCCCGCCTCAGCTCTAAACTACAAGAATGCCACACACAATGGCTCACGCCTGCCACCCCAGCTGCTTGGGAAATGGAGACCGAAAGGATCACGGTTTGAGCCCAGAGCAGACAAAAAAATTCCCAAGACCACATTTTAGCCAGCGGAGGCTGAACAGGGCGTACGGACAGGAGGATCGGGGTCCGGGCCGTCCCGGCGTGGGTGAAAAAGAGACACCCAGACGGAACAGTCTCCAGGAAGCACTCTCACCTAGCAAGCACAAGGTGCCGAGTTCAAACTCTACTATGGCCCAGAGCAAAAGTAAAAATGAAACAAACCAACAAGCCGCCAAGGACACACATAGCTGAAGCAGGGAAGGGAGCCGCAGAGCCGGAAACTGAGCCAGCACCCCCCACCCCATGCCGTTTTGTGGGTCCAGGGACCAGTGCACAAGGTGCACTGCGCAAGGTGGCCTCACCTTCTGTTCCAGGTCTATGTGGCCCAGGGAGGGCTGGAAGTTGCTGTACATGGAGCCCAGGTTAATGTAGTTTTCACCTTCTGGAGGAGGAGTGGAGGAGGGAGGAGGAGGGGAAGGGAGGAGGAGGACAGGAAGGGAGGAGGAGGGGAAGGGAGGAGGCCATACAAAGAAAGCTGGTTAGCAAGATGAGCTGGACCCAGCCTCCATGCTCGCCAGGCAGGTGCACCACCCCTTGAACCGTACCTCCCGCCCTTCCGGTTTTTTGTTTGTTTTCAGGTAGGGCCTCACACTTTTGCCCCCTTTTTCCTAAGAAGCTAAGGTGCTGTGCTTTTGAGCCCATGGCGACCCTTCTGTCCCTGCCTCTAAAGCAGCTGGGATTGTAGGCGTGCTCTGTCTCGCCTGTGTCCCTGCCACAAACACCCAAAATACAGCGGTAGCCACAGTCACAGGTTTTGACAGCAGGTCGTCCACGATTCTCTGTATTCAAGTATTTTCTGGCACTACGATTTCTCACTTGGTTCTTAAGTGTGATAGAAATGAAACATTTTTTTCCCCCCAAAGAAACCTGTGTGTGTGTGTGCGTGTGTGCGTGTGTGTGTGTGTGCGTGTGTGTGTGTGTGTGTGTGTGCGTGTGTCTGCCACTCCTGGGGCTTGAACTTAGGACCTCAGCACTGTCCCTGAGCGGTTTTATTCAAGGGCGGTGTTCTACCACTCGAGCCACAGCTCTACTTGTGGCTTTTTGGTGGTGAACTGAAGTTAACTGTCTTCTAGACGGGTCTGGTTTTGAACTGTAGCCCTCAGTTATGAGCCTCTTGAACAGGTGGGGTTACAGAAGTAAACACTGCCACTCCGTTTCTCATCCGTTATTTGAATCCGTTTACAGTCATCGTGGTTATTGGTGGATTGGGTTACTTCCAGCCATCTTGCTTTATATCTTCCGTTTTTCCCCCTTTCTCATTCTGATCTTCCCTTTCTTAGAAGTTAAAGTTTTCGAGGCTGGGTGTGGTGGCTCACGCCTGTCATCCTAGCTACTCAGGAGGCTGAGATCTGAGGATCCAGGTTCAAAGCCAGCCTGGGCACCAAAGACCGTGAGACTCCAATTAACCTCTAGAAAATGGGAAGCGGAGCTGTGGCTCAAGGGGTAGGACGGTAACCTTGAGCTGAAGAGCTCAGGGACAACGCCCAGGCCCCGAGTTCAAGCCTTATGCCCTTGTAGAAACGTCCTCATCCCATGGTTTTCTGTCTTTGGCAGTTCCACAGGCTTCACTCTCGCCTCCGCTCTCGGGGCCCCAGAGTCTCCCCACGTGCCCCCCTCCACGGTGTGAGCCATTCCAAGCCCTGATGGGATTGCCCATACCTTCTGACATGTTGAAGCCAATGTTCCGGAAGGTTCCAGGAGGCTCTCTACCTTCTTCTTCGTTCCACTTGTACAGATGGGACACTTTAAGCGTTTGCCTGTTGGAAGACACCCCACAGCAACCCCGCGGTGGTCAGAACGGGGCTTTCGTCAGCTCCTCCTCCTCCCTCCAGCTCCGGGGTGGGGGGACCGGCGGGCCACTCACCTTTTGGCCTTCCTCCTGAAGCGGACGGTGAAGAAGAGGAGGACTGACAGGGCCAGCACCACCACCGCGGCCCCCGCGCCCACAAGCCCGAACACCAGGCTCTTCTGGATGCCCCACTCGCAAGTTTCTCCGTGGTACCAGTGCGTGTCGGTGGTCACACAGCTGGGGAGGGAGGGGAGAGGTCAGCCCGTGGCCGGGGGTGGGGGGGTTCAGGGCACATGGCCCTGTCCACGTCCCCAGGCCCCAGGGCCTTGGCCAGTGGGCCGGATTTCCAGTATCCGGTCTCCCACCCTGGCCTTTGGCTCCCTGTCCACCCAGAGGAGGCCGTCCAGCCTGGATCCCAGCGTCTGCCCTGCAGCTCTTCCTTTTCCTGGAGCTGCTCTAAAATCCATTTCCCAAGCTGGGCACGGGTGGCTCCTGCCTGTTACCCTGGCCGCTGAGGGTTGAGATTCAAAGCCAACCCAGGCAGGAAATTCCATAAGACTCTTCTCTCCGAGCAACCAACCAACCAACAGAAAACCAGTCTTGAGTGAATAAAAAAGCAAAGGACAATGCCTAGGCGCTGAGTTCAAGCCTCAGTACCTACACACACACACACACACACACACACACACACACACACAAAGTAAATAAACCTTATTCCCTCCCCCCCTCAACGTGCCAACATGGGGGCTTCTGGTCCAGGGCCTAGTGCAGGATGACAACTCAGGTCTCCGCCAGCGCATGCCTGGCCTCTATAACTTGTGTCATCTCTGGGGTCATCTCTCTTCTACTTATTTGTTAATAATCGATTATTTGTTTGTGTGCCGGTAGTGGCTCTTGGACTGGCTTTCAATTGTGATCCTCAGCTCTCGGCCTCCTGAGTAGCCCGGACGACAGGCGTGAGCACCGGCGCCCCCAGGATCACCTCTCCTTAAATCGGTTCTGCTTATTTGCTTATTTGAAACAGAAGCTTGCGACGTAGCTCACACTGGCTTTGAACTCCTGAGGCTCCTAAGAGCTGGGATGGCAGGCCTGCCATCGGGCCTGCACCTGCGTTTACGATGAGCACCAAGTGTTGGCTCTCGCCGCCCCATCGGTGGCTGGAAGCAGAGGGGAGCGGTGGGCCCCGTCCCTGGGGCCCGGGCAGCGGGCACTCACAGGCAGTGGGGTCCGCTGCGCTGCATCTGGCACTTCCCGTAGTGACAGTCCATGGAGAAGTTGAAGCCGCTCATGCAGGGCGTCACGCAGTAGGGCTTGCCGTTGAGGAACGCCACCTGGAAGTGGCTGGCAAATGCCTCCCCGGCCTTCTTCTCGCATTCCTCTGAGGAAGGGGATGAGAAGAAGCCAGTGATGGAAGAGGGGCGCAGGGAGCCCCCCTCAACCTTGGCCACCTCCACCCCGGGCAGTCTCCTACCTTTAAGATTGTACTCGGCCACGGTGAAGTTCTGCACTTTGGTGGCAGTGGGGTTGAAGCACAGCAGGGCTGGGAGAGACACGAGAGCACCGTGGGTGAGGCTCGGGGCTGGGGGGACTGGGAAGCGGGCTCACGCCAAGGTGCCAGGCCAGACGCCCTCCATGTCCCGGGCTCCTCCCTGGGTTCTTAGTCCTTCCCCTCCCAGCACACAGGACGGAGGGAATATTTGCAGGTCCAGCTGCCTCACACTGAGCCTTGCTGAGTCACACTGAGTCTCTCTGAGTCACATTGAATCACACTGGGTCACACTGGGTTATACTGAGTCATGTTGAGTCACACCGAGTCACACTGGATCACACTGAGTCACATTGCCTCACACTGAGCCTTGCTGAGTCACACTGAGTCTCTCTGAGTCACATTGAATCACACTGGGTCACACTGGGTTATACTGAGCCTTGCTGAGTCACACTGAGTCACACTGAATCACACTGGGTCACACTGGGTCATACTGGGTCACACTGAGTTATACCGAGTCATGTTGAGTCACACTGAGTCACGCTGAGTCACACTGAGTCACACTGAGTCACGTTGAGTCACACTGTGTCACGTTGAGTCACACTGAGTCACGTTGAGTCACACTGAGTCACTGAGACATGTTGAGTCACACTGAGTCACACTGCATCACACTGCGTCACACTAAGTCATGTTGAGTCACGCTGAGTCACACTGAGTTATACTGAGTCACACTGAGTCACACTGAATCACACTGAATCATGTTGAGTCACACTGGATCACACTGAGTCACACCGGGTCACACTGAGTCACGTTGAGTCACACTGTGTCACACCGGGTCACACTGTGTCACGTTGAGTCACACTGTGTCACATTGAGTCACACTGTGTCACATTGAGTCACACTGTGTCACATTGAGTCACACTGTGTCACATTGAGTCACACTGTGTCACGTTGAGTCACAGTGAGTCATGGTTTTCTAGCAGGCCCCTTCGTGTAGGTGCAGGGCTCTGTGGGCGTCTCCGGTGTCTCTATTTGTCTTTAGGTCCTCTTCCCAGGTTCTGCTGGGGTAGTCCAGCCTGAGGGGGGCGGGGCTCCTCCCTCCCTCCCTGTCCTCCTCCCTTCCCCTCCCCTCCCCCCGCCCCACCCCCCACTTACAGGAACAGGGTTCAGTGCTGTTGCTTGCTTGCTCCTGTGTTGCATTCTGGATTTTTTCCTGTACTTCCGCTTTGACCTGGTTGAAGACTTCCTTGTACTCTGGGGTGTACTGGGCCTTCAGGATGACCTCGTGCTCCACCACCACACTGCCGTGGCTGGGGACAGAGGGACAACCCTCACACACCTGCACCTCCCCAGCTCCTTCCGGGGCAAGCTCACCCCTCGGAAGACACAGCTGTGTGGAGCCTTCCAGGCCTGCCCTGGACCCTCTGCCGACCTCATGTAAAGGAACGATCCACGGGGCCCCTAAAGTCCCTCCCTGCAAAAGTCCAGCTCCGGAGCTGGCTGCCAGGGGCTCAGGCCTGACGCCACAGCTAAGCAGGAAGCTGAGATCTGAAGATTGCAGTTCAAAGCCAGACTGAGCGAGAAAGTCTATAAGAGACTCTTACCTCCGATAAATGATCAAAAAAGCCAAAGATAGGGCTGTGGCTCAAGTGGTAGGGCTCCAGCCTTGAGCAAAACTGCTCAGGGACAGTGCCAGGCCCAGAGTTCAAGCCCCAAAACCAGCACACACACACACACACACACACACACACACACACACACACACGGATCTGGAACCTGAAAAGGGGCCATCAGGCTATCACTAGAGTCTCTTAGGATACTCTGCAAAAATTCAAAGGGCATACATGCATTAAAAAAATCATATCTGGAAGTGGCCCTGTGGCTCAAGGGCTAGAGGGGGTAGCGTTGAGCTGAAGAGCTCAGGGACAACGCCCAGGCTCAGCGTTCAAGACTCACTACTGATAGAATAAATAAATAAAATTAATCATACCTACTTTTGTAATTTTTTTTGTGGATCCTGGGGCTTGAACTCACCTGGGCACTGATATATATATATAATGTTATTTAGGGAATGATGGCAAGAGGGAAAAGAAGAAATCTCTATATATTCAGCTTAGATGCAAATAGAGCATTTTAGCCCACAGTTAGCTGAATCTGTAAATAGGACACCAACAGATATGACTGTACATACTGTACAGTGTACAGAATGAATCCTAGAGCAAGAAGAATGCACGGAACAAGGCAACATGGGATTAGAAAAGCCCAGGGACCTTTAAGTTCAGGGCTTTCGTTAGAAGGAAGTGGTCATCTCATACAGCCCTCTTGCTGGCAACGCTGGTGTCTCCTTGGCAACCCCGTGCTCTCTTCTGGAGATGGAGTGCAGCCAGGATGGCATGCTGGCACAGTCCTCCACGAGCCTCCTGGGGACTCAGTTTCCCTGCATTTGAGAAGGATTGGCTGCCACCCTACTCTCAGCCAGGAGCTTTTCCAGGAGCTCTACCAGTCCTCAAGCAACAGGATTTCTGTTTTGAGCTTGGCTCTACCATTTTATGATCTACCCTTTGGGGGAGACATCACGCGCCTCTGAGTCTGGGTCGGTCGCTCAGCGTGGCCTCGCT